>NC_083463.1:16337812-16637812 GCF_030014155.1 Tachysurus vachellii
AGAGAACAGAAGAAAAAGAGAGGGCATAATTATTAATTGTGCACTGTGTTAATGTGAGGAAGATGAGTAGGTGGTGAGGATTGAAAAAATCTAATAGACCACATTTAAGAGAAATAAAAGAAGGACGTACTCAATAGGACATATCACTTTAAATCACCTAAATGTGCATTATCTATAATCACAATAGAGCCTCATGTCTTCCCCGATGGACCTGTAATAAACCACACAACATCCTCACACTCCACCTGTGCAGTTGTAGGGTTAATGGTCTTGTAGGTTTTTCCTCCTTCAGCATCCACAAACTCTCCATTTATAAAGAGTTGGTGGGGAATTCGGATCGTCATGTTGTTGATATTCATCTCTACCTGAAACATAAAGGTTAATACAGAAATCTTTAGTATGTCAATGGGAACTAATCATGAAATAGGAAGAGCTGCTTTTATAAGATTAAACGCTACAGAAATGTTAGAACCTCACATAGTCTACATCTAGTTCTTCTTCAGCATCCTCTCCCCTCAGCTTCCTCACACACAGCTGGATGAATTCCTGAAAGGTTGTTGCCATGTAAACATCCTCGTTCTGTAGCTGTAGCTGACTCGCCCTCAACTTCACCTCCTCCACCAGCCTGCAGGAGAAAACAGATAAGAGTTTATACAGACAGTTATACACTGAGTTATACACAATTATACAATGTACAACTAGGTATTAGATGATGATAATGACAATAATATTAATAATAATTTGAGTCAGAGTTTACATGCTTCACATAACAAATCACAATATGTGGTTACCTGACAACATCCATAGAGGCAGCACCAGACTTAAAGAAGTCGGTGGAGTTATCAATCGTCTCAACAGTAGTCAAAATGCTCTTCCAGACAACCTGGATACACACAGAGGAACACACACGAACACACAATTACAAACACACACAATCACAAACACACACAATCACAAACACACAATCACATACACATGAACACAAGCACAAACACACAATCACGAACACACACAAACACACAATCACAAACACACGCACACAAAACACACGCACACAAAACACACGCACACAAAACACACGCACACAAAACACACGCACACAAAACACACGCACACAAAACACACACAAACAGATGCACAAGATTATTTAAGAGACACTCCACCCTCTTACATTGTTACATCTGTACTTCATTATAAACTCAAGCCTCATTATTACAAGCCATTGCTGATTAACAATATCATACTGTATTATATTTATCTGGCATTAAGGTATCATACTTCTCTCATATCTCTATTCTGATAGAAGGCAAAGATAACTCAGATTACTGATTAAAGATTACGTTTATGTTTAAAGTGACTAGTCAAATGAAGCCGATGTTAACGTTCACAGCAGCACAATCTATTTAATCAGCTCTTCAAAATAAAATGCCAGACACTTTGTTGTGATCAGGTGAAATATGAGGCTTCTGTGAGTAGCTGCAAAGTGAACAGTGCTTCAGTGTCTCACCCTCATCTGCTCAGCAAAGTTCTTCTCCTCCTCTGTGAGCTCCACTGCAGTACTGGAGGCAGCCTTGAAATACTGAGCAGCTGCAATCATCTTCCCATCATCAAACTGCAGGTTCTTCACCAGCAGCTATAAACACACAAACACACACAGCCACATACACACCGTCTGCTTAACTATGCAAATCTTAAGCGCAAAATTGGGTAGCACTCAATGTGTACTGCATAATACATGTGCTTTAACTGCACCTTGGTACTGCCACTAACTGTTATTTCTCTCTTGTACATGCATTCTGTTTTCTAACTAAATTCACTATTCATCCCACTTCCTTCTCTCTCTCTCGCTCGCTCTCTCTCTCTCTCTCTCTCTCACACTCAATGAGAGATTTTGTGAACTAAAAACAAAGCTTTTTCAGCCTAAGCAGACAGAAGTACAGCTTATGTAGTGGCTTGCTGCAGTCAGCCAATATGGCCAAGATGAGCTGACTGCAGCTTTATTTTGGACTGATGAGCTGAATAATTGTGTTCGGTGCTGCTTTAACAAAATTGAACATATTGTCCTTTTATGGCTAATGTTGCATTTATAGGCTAGGCTATTGCTGTAACCGAAATATGCTCATTTTTGATTTTCCTTTATAGATGACTGCATTGAAAGTATGAAGAGCTCTCCTTTGAATCATTATGAGCTATACTATACTACTTGAAATTCTACTAGCATTACTCTGGGTGTTCTCACCGCCTTGCCGTCGTTGCCGAACAGAATCAAGCCGTTCTTGCTGACCAGACCTGGGCGACTCGCTCCGGGGATTTCCAAAGGTTGCCCTTTAGCTGTAGATCCATTATCCACTAATGTTGAACCATAAAATGTCACATTCTATAAGGGCAGGAAACAGAGCAGAGAAAATCCTTCTAATTAACCATTACTCAGCATACTTAAGCAGAAAGCAGGTATTAGATTAGATTTTTGATCAGTGTTTGGATGATGTGTTAATTTAACAGGATTTTCTACCATGTATTTTTTGATGTTGTGTGGATCAACAAACGCACACAATGTGCATGACAAACCTTTCCATCAACCTCTGCCCAGGCTCCAGGAACTTTATCATTTCCTCGGATCCAGTTATGAATGGCTTCTGCAGGCTGGTTCCAATCAATCTACACACACACAAACAGACATATCACATCTTTGTTCAACTCAAGCACTCCACCGATTTTGCTCAAGTGATGATTTGTGGGTATTAAATATGTTCTGTATCATTTAAAAAGAAACCAGAATCGACATCCAAACAAACATAAGCTTGTCTACCTTTGCATTATCTTTCTTCTGAATGCATTCATACGTGGCTCCTTCCTCTGGCTGCTTGATTTTCGGAGCCTTACCTTCTGCAATTAACTTCACTGCCTCCACCTTAAACATATAAACATAGTCACTAAAAAGTCATCAGCACATATAAAGAGAACTGCAAAAGCAAGAATATATGTCAATGCAGTGGGCACATTCCATTATGTCATATAAACAGTGAGTGGTAGGGCTGAGCACAAGGACGCATGTGTTGATATCAGGATATACACTAAATAGTATGTACCGTCTTTTTATTTGAATTGTTTTCCTAATAAATTACTTCTTCAGACTTTACTGTGTGCCCATGTTGCTAGCGAAACTTTACCAAAACAATATACTGGTAAGCATGTCTTATATATTGAGTATCACAATGACATGATATCTTCCAACCATATTGAGTTTAAGATTTAAATACATGGCTGCAGTAGCTTCCGGCACTGATTCTCACCATCCCTTTGACTCCCTCTGGAAACAGGAAGCGCTTATATATGGTATTCACTGTGTCATCAGGCTCAACATTACACTCTTTCTGCAACAGGATTGGCCCAGTGTCCAGTCCATCATCGGCCCAAAACACAGTAAATCCACCCTTTTTGTCACCATGGATAAGAGTCCTATAAACAATACAAGAATTTTTCAATATTGGCAAAATATCCAGTGGATGTGCAATAAGAAAAGTAGATAATGTTTATTGTGCTATTTGGTGGCATTGAGCATATTAACTAATCACAACCACACACAAACTTACACACTGACCAGTTAATGGCCGAGGCGCCTCTATGGCGGGGCAGCAGTGAGGGGTGGTAGATGATGGAGCCGTGCTTTGGATGGTCTATCACCTCCATCGGGATGAATTGAGAGCAGAAGGGCAGTACATTGAGTTCTGCTCCCACGGCCTTATACTGTGCCACCACCTCATCGATGGCTTTGCCCTTTACCCGCCAGCGTGGAAACTTGAAAACCGCCACGCCATCCTTCTCTGCTTCAGCACCTGAGGTGTTCCACAGTCAATCTATTTTATTTCATACATACATTTCATACACTGAAAAGTTTATTTCACTGCAGAATGACAGAAGAACAGATATGGAACGTAATCGGCTTAAATAAACTTCTAGATGCGCCCAACATATACAGTACAGTAGCAGTCAAAAAAAACTCAAAGACAAGATTACAATTTGAAATAATACTCAAATCCTTTTGACAGCATGCTGTTACACCTGTGAAGAAACACAGTTTTCCTTCATTTCACTGGGATGTCACAATGATTAATCACTGCCGTCCTGAAGATGATTTATTTTCATTTATATTGGTAATCAATTTTCCTAGCACACTTCACTAATGCAGTACAACAAGCGCAGGACTCTTAACTGTCTAATCGCAACTATGCTGCTTCATAGCTACTGATCCATAAAGAAATACAGAAGTGCTGTTGAAGTCTCTATCAATTAATGCATCGATATTTGTTCTTGAAGTCACAGACTCAGAACACGATCAGTCTACATCGCTGTTGGGAGGATATACAGCACAAAGAGGCAAATATTTTTTTAAGTTAGCTAGTTGTTACAGGACAACTGGGAAGCTTATCTTAGCAGCAGGTATTGCTAACATTTCTAAATGATAGCAAATAATTAGTGGATATCAATATATGCTCTGGATACTGACAAAGGTTATTTTTTGTTCAAAAGTGTGTGGTGAAGCCAGAAATTCAATCCCACACAGGGTGAATGCAATATTTGTCATCAGACTGGTATGCTAGGATACATTTCAAACAGATCGTTTTGTTATTTCACTGAGATTTGGGGGTTATATAATTCTGCAGTTCTCAATTTTGAAATTTGTACACATTCTCACCACACCTGATCCACCTGATCCAGCTCCTGAAGCACTTAATAATTAACTGCCTTGTTAAAACAGTGATATGCAGGTCAAGGGGTCCAAATGCACATTTCTTAAACTTCTACACAAACACTATTAGAAGAGGAATGGAGAAAAAATAGACTCACCTAGTGGGTCAGCCTTGCCATCTTTGTCAGGTATAGTAAACACTCCAACTATAGTGTGGCCCTCCTGCCTCAGCTCTTTATACACTTCCTGTCCAAAAAGGCTCTGGCCGATCACAGCGATCTTCATTCTGAAGCCAAACTGAACCACGGGTAAAGAACAATGAAACTGAACAGGATATTTATGCACAGACAGACCATAACCACTTACCATGAGCAGAAACCAGTACCAAATATTTAGAGCTGCTCACACCCTTTTTTGCACTTTTTATTGCAGTGTCATATTTGCATACTATATCTGATACAGTGGTACCAAGAGGAGTGAAAACGGGAGTTATTTGGGTTGAGCACTTCCTTATTTCCCTATTTCGAAAGAATAAGTAAAATAAGTGGTATTTAAATACTTCTTGTTCAACCTGTTGTCTCTGCTGAACTTTCAGCAATAGAAAAATTTGCATATGAACTGCAGTGATAGTTGTTGCGTCACTGAGATAAAAACCAAACCTAAGAGCCAGAGTTGTATAATGTGGATTAATTCTGACACATTTTTTAATACATTTGCATGATAACACCTGGAATCTCATTTAAATTTTTATTTGTTTCGTGATTTCACCTAAACAAATACCTGACACATAGCAGCTTTCCACAAATATAGAGTTAGATCCCTCACTGACAGCAAACAAAAACAAAAGGGAACGTCCTTCAGGTTGATGTCTTATAGTGGAATCAAAATCAAATCGTCTCTTAAAATAACTAAAATGCATAACATGTCATTTTCTTTCATCATTACAAGAGCAACAAGCTATAAATCATGTCTCACCACACCGAAAAAACCCCAAAACACTCAGCGTTTGATATTCACCAGACATTCAGCCATAATAAAATCACTTTACTATAAATGTTTAAAATATACACTCTTGAAACTAAATCAGAAAACCTCTACATTTTGTAAAGTAATTCCAAGACAATGATTTTCATCCTTGAAAACATGAGAAGATGAGCAAAGATCTCCTTTAGAGGTTCACAAACACTTTTACTCTGTAAAGACATTTCTGAATAAAGGTCAATAAATCTATTGCGTTACTGGCGTACAAAGGATGGGCAAAGCTTTTGAAACATGTCTGAGTCTTATTCCAGTCCTATAAGAAGAAATCTATTACATGGGTTGCGAAACATGTTGAGAAATTTGGGAAAATTAACTGAACGGAAGATTTCCACATATTTTGTATTATTGGCCTATAGTAAATAGAAGGCCTTTGGGGGACGACGATGATGCCTGTGCCTTCTTTTTTCAGCTCATAGTATAGATTCAGGTTCCAAAAGAAATGTAAATCAGTGACCGATGAGGATTAATAGGAGACAAACAGAGAGGAGAAACATCCACACTGACTTGAATGCGGTGAAATGTTAGAATTTTAAACAAACAAACAAACAAACAAACAAACAAACAAATAAATAAATACATTTAAAAAAGCTGTAAACTGAACACTATTCGTTAGAATTTATTTATCAGATATTATGTATTATTAAAGTCATATTTTGTTCCTCCGTTGATTTATTTACAGCATCTTCACTTTTCCACAAACACAGTTTTTTCCTAACTACACATTTTCACAAATGAAGTGATGTTTCACATGTTCAGTTACACGTGATGTAAGACTGAATTAAATTGCGGCGTCATGCTTTTCTACAGATATATTACAATATATATTATACGATTTCACACGTTCAATTACACACGTATTTAATTTCTTCTAGTGTGTTCTACAGAGCTGTGTTGAATCGACGAACGTGACTTTTACTTTGAAGTCTTCTCAGTGCAGAACCGCTTGTTGACTCTTGTGATTCACAGGTAAAGTAGATAGAGCACATCATCTTATGTTAATGACGGAAACCATCGCCTTGGATTAGCTTGACTTGTAGAAAGTGAATAAAGAGGTTTTGTTTTATTTTATGTCAAGAAACAACTCGGGGCTGCTGCATTGTAAATATCACAGTTGAATTGATATAAATGGACTTTTATTTTATAGCACGCTACTGTTTGAACGGTTTTACTGAATCTCTAAAGAAAACGTTCAGATGTGGAATCTGTCAAGTGAGTTAGTGAGTTACTTTAGGACTGAAATTAACCTGTCCCTGTTCTGCATGTTGAATTATGTGCGTTTTTTTTTTTTTTTGTCAACAAAAAGACTTTTATTATGATTGATAAAACCTGTCAAAGCTGCTTTAGACTTCAGGCTCACTTTTCATTAAGAATCTTGCAAACCCAAAAGCTGTTACTTACCCACAATGCATTTCGCACAATGTACTCTATGCTGCATATGATAAATTAATCAAGCACGGATTTATCTATATCAACAACTTGATTTTAGTTTTAAAAAACAAAACAAAACTGAATACCTTTGCAAGTCTTGAAGACCCTCCTTGTGTGTGTGAAATCCAATGGGAGTGGTTGGAATTTATTTCTGCGCCTGGTCAGACAGCCTGAACAACCAATCAGGTTAGAGTAAATCTCTCAGCAGCCAATGAGAGGAGGGAAGAAGAGCCACGTCCTAAAAATACATTCTGTCATAAAAAAAGTTTGGAGTACAATAAAGTGCTCCTCCATAAGCACTGTGGAGGTTTAGACGTCGTCGTCTTTCTCTTTTCATGCCAAGGGGTGAAGGAACTGTGCTTATGTATTGGTCAAAAACATTGGTCAAGGTCACAGTCAGGTCAAATTTCTCATGTCTCATGAACAACAACGTCTCATGAATTCAACACACTACTGCTGCTGTATATTGTACAAAAAGCATATTACTGCACAAAGCTGTTATTTGCACTACCATGCACTTCTCACACTTTATATACATTACTGATCAGTCATATATTCTGTATTCATATTTAATACTCGCACTGTCTATAATGTCTCACATTGTCTGTTTTGTCTTGTCTCGTCTTGTTTTGTCTGGTATAGTCAAAGCTAAATGTATAGAATAGTGTTATTTATGTCTGTACTTTTAAGTCACAAACAGCTGGAACCAAATTCCTTGTGTGTGTCAACACACTTGACCAATAAACCTGATTCTGATTCTGATTCAACGCCATCTAAGATCAGACTGTCAGTAGAAAAGTCTTGTTAGTGTAATATCTAAAACAATATGTAGGATATGATGTAGGATAACGATGTAGGATATGAATAGACTGATACTTGCTACAGCTTAATAGAATAGAGATATTTTGAGCTTGATCCTATCCTTATTAACAAGTCAGATTCGATCTGTTGGTCGAACAGGCTTCCTTGTCGTCTAATTGTTTCACATATTTCACTAACTTCTGCTGGGGTCAAGACAGAACCTCTGTTCACCAGATTTAATTTACAGTTTACACTCTATTTTAATAATAAGAGCATCCATACTGAATCCATCTTAGTTTGACTCCCCAAGCTGAAAACCATGACTAATGATACATTATAAGTTATTTTTTAATAAAGGATAATGATAAATAATTCTCAAACATTTATTAATGAATTTGCTCAAATAATACAACTGGTAGAACAAAGAAATAACTTAACAGCTTAGAAGAAAAGTCTACAAGCTTGACCTGCTCAACCTGTGTTTTGGTAGCAGACCAATCCAGATTTTTTAGCAGGGTTGTTAGACAAGTTATTAACTACTATACTGTAGCTCATGAAAATCATGGTGATTAAATATAGAATTTTGGTGTTTCACGCAAACTCATTGCCAACATTACATCAAGTACCTTTTCAAGTGTGGTATTGTGATAGGATGCCACCTTTGTGAATTCAATGCTACATATTCCATGGTCGGTGGTATTATTGGAAAGTAGTACCATTTAGGAACAGCAGTAACTCAGCTACAAAGCAGAAGACCACAGTCACAGAGCAGGGTCACAGACTGTGCCCCAATGCGCCTCAAGGTTAATAAAGACATGGCTGAATGAGTTTAATGTGGAAGAAATTGACTGGCGTGCACAGAGCCCTGACCTCAACCCTATCAAACAATATTGGGATAAACAAATTTATCAAAGGAACACTTCAAAATTTTGTGGAAACCTGCTCAGAAGAGTAGAAGCTGTTACAGCTGCAAAGTGGAACCAAATACATATTAACGTCTATATTTATATTAATATTTATAATTAGATGTAATTAAAATGCCTAGTGGTGTAATGGTGTCCCATTTGTCTATATAGCTATGTTGCTTCTTCAGACTGAAAAGAATGATATTTCATCTTTATACAGTACTTCACTGGGCAACTCCGTCTGAAAGAGTAAGTAAAAGGCTTTTATTAATTTCTTCCATTTTCCCATATTTGACTAGTTCGCTAATCTATTATAAGTAGAGTGAGTTTAGATTAGCCAGGAGTGTGGAGTATCTAAGTCAACATACTGGCTGCTGTGTGAGTCAGTTAAGCAGTTCCTGCTTCAGAAGGAAATACTATTAAATTATAGTTTCATATCACGGCTAAAAAGACATTTCACTATGATGCTTTTTTCTAGTTCTACTATATCATGACTATACAATAGTTTTACTGTGGTACTTTTGTTACATGGTATATCAGTAATGATAAATCTATGACAATAGTAACCATATTATATTGGCTGTAACACTGTTAAATTCTCAATTCTGATCTGAAATAAAATTTCTATAACAGACAGAAGTCACAGATTTTTTTATGTTTTCAATCTAATATGTTTATAGCAACAGCAGATGAGTGCTAACTCACGTAACAAATACCACAAAAGCAGATTTTAAACGCTGGGAATTGTGTTTTTTTGGGAGCAGATGTTTATATAGCATTTTTAGAAGAGTCTCTAAGAAGAGTAACCTAAAGTTTTCAAACACAGAATGAATGTCCATAGTTACTTTTATGTACATGATAACAGGACCTAGTTTCTTAGACATTGCTCAATATGAAATGTAACTACAAAAAGATAAAAAGTATAACATCCTGTGTTTAATAAATGGAAAATGTTGCTATAAATGCTGTACTATAAGAGGTATAAAATGTTTTGTGACATGCTATTATAGGTTAAATAATGAACTTTGTACTGGTAATGGCAATTTCCTTGAATAGCACCCTGAATATTGCCATATTGCAGTATCTGCCATAAATATTGCGCATTTTACATTTGATTTCTTCTCATATGAAGTGTAATTTCAGACAATAGAGGGCCCTTTACTGCAATGTCTCCAAGGTCATTTGGTAAAACCTGCAGTAACTTTCTCAGTATCTCTGGAAAATTGTCCGTAGTGTGTGATTGCGTGAGTGAATTAGAGTGTGTGTGTGCCCTGCGATGGGTTGACACTCCGTCCAGGGTGTATCCTGCCTTGATGCCCGATGACGCCTGAGATAGGCACAGGCTCCCCGTGACCCGAGGTAGTTCGGATAAGCGGTAGAAGATGAATGAATGAATGAAATTGCTCAGTAGCTCAAGTTAGACCAGGTAAAAGGCTCTGCAGGGTTTGCTTTGTCTGGTGATAACAGAAGAGAAGATACAGAATAAATTCTGATGTTGCCTAATGTTTAAAGAGAATTATACCAAGTTGCTCAACACAGTTGTCTGTGCCAATGCACCGGGTGACCTGAATAAATTCATCCAGTGCTTGATGATACTGGTGTTACTGCCACCATAAACCAGGTTTAGGATCAGAGATAATGCAGTTAATGTTTTGGGAGAGAGAAAGCACTAATTGCCCAAAGGTCCTGAACCTGTTCTGTTTCCACACATATAATAAGGAAGAAAGAACTTGCAGAAAGCTCTTGTAGGTTTTTTCTCTTCCACATGATGACAGCAACCAGACTATAACCGAGTATCTTCCAAATTGGTCTGCAGTACAAAACAGGTTCTGATTTTGTGCTATTTTCTAGCTCCAAATATGCATTCAAGAACCCTGAATATGTAGTAGAGGTGTGTTGTGCACTGGGGGAGTCAGAATATAAAGAATTCCCAAGAACTATTTAAATGTTGCATACATATATCCGTATAAAGTAAATATAACTACATCCATGCATAGCTCTGTATTACATCTAGGACAAATGAAAGATGATAAATATTTAATTTAAACAACAAGATCTGTCAAGACAGTATATGATATAGAATGTTTAACCTAACCCTAACCCGAGGCAATGGTCAGGTAAATAGTGAACAACTGTAGTCATAAGTACAGAAAATAACCAAATACTTCATGTTAATCAGTTTGCATTTCCCTTTCTAAATATGATACCTTTAACCCATCCAGTGCTTATTGCATCTAACATCTCTGGCCTTACTTCCAAATAGCTTGTCATTTCTTTTGGCATACCTGGCATATTTTTATTGTTCTCTTGTTGTATGGTAAAACTATATTTCATTTTTTAACATAATGGAATTCATTGAGGTCATTTTTATAGAACAGATAGAACAATAAGCAACATTACACATTTCACACTGCAAAACCATGGGGGCTGCAAACTTTTGCACTTTCTTGTAAGCTATTCTTATTTTTACCTGGATAAGCAAAAGCAAATCATAGAGAAAAGAAATTTCTATCCTTTTTTTTCACCAACTTTTGAGTGTATTCTGTCCTTGTTTAATTGACTGTCATGTCTGCAACTCATAACATTAAAGCACAGGAAAATAACTCCATCTTTCTAGGTCCAAAAATAAAAAAGAAGCTACATAATCCAAACATTTTCCTTGAAAAAGATGGAAAATACTATGATTCCTATTGCATATTATTTAATAACTCATATTACAGTAATCATGTTCCTTGTACTAGTAGTGCTGCATATTCAGTTATTTCTGTGGGAATATGTATTTTGGTTGACCTTGACATTTCAGATCAAACATTTCTAAAGGACTTTGCACCACATCTACACCCGTCATTGACTAGAGAAAGATTAACCATGTAGCAAAGCATATTGCAAAAGCTGAGCTCAGTAATTCAGCTAATCGTTTAGAGACACACAGCATCTTTATTATCTCACTAAGTACATATCAGAATTCAGCAATTTTGGCATAGCTTCACCAATCTTTGTTATGTGAAATTGATTCTAAATTAATAATAAATACATTTGCTCTTAATGAATTTGCACTTTCCCCAGTGTCTGTTTTCCATAAGTCAGAGGAGTTACTGATTGACAGCTCTGAGGTCAGCTGGACATAAGCAGAAAAACACATTCAGAGTAATTGTTTCCATGACTTCTCTTCCATGTTACCAGACTATGACGCAATATATAAAACAATAGATATATTACTAGGTGAACAAATGGTTAAGAAAGTAACATGAATATGATCAATACAGCCCTGCACACAGAAGGAGAAAACATCCATAACTTTGTATTTTTATTCGCTTATCACTGGTGAAGGAAATGTATGAGAGAACGGATGCATTACTCTTTTTGACCACATGTCGGTGCTATTGCTACACAAACAGCACTAACTCACTCACACTCCTCCCACGCTACTCAATGTGTGAGATTAATGGTCTGCAAGAAAGACGACTTGATCATTTACATTTATATTAACAGACCCTCATGTCCATGTTAGTAAGTTCCAAAAATTGGCAGAAAGCAAAATGTAAAATGATTATACACACAGAGAGAATTAGTATTTCAGGATTTGTAACCTAAAAGAATAGAGAATGTTGTGAGTTTACTCCCATGCTATTATGGTTAACTGAAAATTAGACATTAAAAGCTCATTCATAAATATTAGCCTTTGTGCATATGGTTTGAACAAACCACTGACTGCTCAAATCTGATCACATCCAAAGAGCAAACTCCTTTACTGTGTTCCAACCTTCTGCAGTCTAAACCAGAACTCAGCTGTAAAGGACTGAGGTTCTGATTTAAAAGGAATAGTCAATGCCAGGAAAGAAACACACACACACACACACACACACAAGTAATTTCCATCTTATGCTAAAATCTAGTAGGTTTTGAATGTTGAGTATTTGGACCTGTGTGAAAAATATAGTAAAGAGAGTCATAAGAATGTAAAAATGTGGTGCTTAATGATGTAATTGTTGAGGTATTTATCTTATATAAGAATGTTTCACCTTGTGGTTTGCTGCTAACATGCAAACACAGACACCACACAGACACACACACACACACACACACACACACACACACACACACACACACACACACACACACACACACAAACTGCTGAGTAATCTCCATCTTATGTTAAACTAGTAGGTTTTGAATGTTGAGTATTTGTTCCTGTGTGAAAAATATAGTAAAGAGAGTCATAAGAATGAAAAAAATGTGGTGTTGAATGATGTCACTGATGAAGTATTTATCTTATATAAGAATATTTCACCTTGTGGTTTGCTGCTAACTCACACACACACACACACACACACACACACACACACACAAACACCACACAGCTCTCTGTTCCACACAAGTGAGTGATAAAAAATATTAAGTCACTCTCTCCACAAGTTCCATAAAACATCAAAAAACAATTGAAAAACATTTGAAAATCAAGCACAGGGAAATAAAACTAAGTGCGGGTTTCCATTTGACACTCGATTCCTCTCCGTGCCTTCCATGACTGGTTGGTGCCGGTAAGGCATCACCCGATACAGGGCCCACTGTTGGCAGGGGCAGCCGTACAGCCTGACGTCTTTACTGGTATAAAAATAATACCCACAGTCATTAGGAATGATCTGAGATCAGAGCCTGGGAGCAAAACCAAACAAACTGGCTTATGTAAGAGGGTTAACATCAATTATGGGGGGGAAAGAAAAGAGGGGCGAGAGAGAATACAAGTGAAGTCTGAATTCAAACAAAGAAACACAATAAACTTTAGTGAATAAAATAGGATGTGATCTGGCTTGGAGTTTGAAAGACCGACGCAAGACAATCTTATATTCTGTCTATGCACCTCTGAGTGTGCTTCATAGCATTTCTGAATGCCTCTCATCTACAGACTGAAATAAAACCCATCGTTACTCCACCACATGTTCAGCCACAACGGGCAGTTTAGAACCAGTTTGTTCTGCCTCATTCTGCTCTCAGTGTGCTTGTGTGTGTGTGTGTGTGTGTTTGTGTGTACACGTGCACATGTGTGTAGGCATGTTTATATATCTTGGTGGGGACCAAACTTCCCTATAAGACTGGCTGCTTCCTGTGAGGAAAACATTTTTTTTTTCATATAACAGATTTAGGTGTAAACAAAGTGATCTGTATTAATAGTTCTATCAGTGGAAAAGACAGTGTATTAAGTGTAGGTCTTAAAATGTATGACCTCATCTTTGGCCCATCACTGACTAATACACACCACAGCTCTAAGTGCTATGTGATAGTTTATGTGTAACAGAGGATAAAGTATTTTAAAAATGTGGTGCAGTGTCTTCTAAACACTGTTTTAAACACTTGTTTTTAAACTTTAATTCATTTTAATGTAAAATGTTGATGTTTCATTCAAAAGACACTATTTTGCTACCTTTCTCATTCCAACTGGCTGACAGTAGTGTTTAAAACATAACAGTGTCTGTACATAGATGTTTGTTCAAGTAAACACAAAATGCATATTCCTGGGAAGTTGCAAGGACGTCTAAACGACACCACCCTTAACACACAGTCTACAAGTGTTACTCATACCCTGAGGGGGCCAAGCACGCTAAGTCTATTTAGAGTCTTCTGGTCAATGTCTGTCCACCTCTGCCCACAAACAGGCTCAGAAAGTGTTCTTTCCCTTAAATTCTTTCATGTTTGTTGTTTTGACTGACTATGTCCGAGACGTGTATATTATCATACTAAATAGCGAAGTCGAAATAGATGCAGCAAAGTATTTTGATATACAGTAAATTTGGACATTGTATGGTGTGGTTTTGGGATTTCCAGCATATCAAATATCACAGATTTTCAAATACACACATTATCATTAGAGTTGCAAACATGTTAATATGTATTATCTTTATAGATGTAAACATTATACATGTGTATTATTTGTTTTATTAGCTGTTATATGACATGTTTCTTGCTACATTCTAAATCTGACATGATCATTTTTTAGGTTTCATTTATGTAACTCTCATCTCTGCTTGAGTAGTGTGTGTGTGTGTGAACATTAATCTAATCACACACAGATGTCAGTGCTATATTTAAAGATTCTCTATCCCCTTTCCCCTGTGATGAAGCTCTTCTGTCATGTCACATATCTTCCTAGAGTGTTAAGTTTCAATCTTAAAACACACATGCAACAGAGACACAGCTGTTCTCTATTTGCATAGTGATATTTGCATTTCATGTAAAGTCAGGTGCTAAATAACTAATTTCAGTAATTGTACTATCTCTAGGTTATGAAAACCTGTGTGGGAGCTTTCGATATTTTGGCTTGTACTGTGCAAAGGATATGGTGGGTCCACATTTTGGTGCCATACTGAATAGCCAGCTTCACTGTGAAAGACTGAAGTCTCCATGCGCAGACTTTAAAGCACATTTCTCTGCTTTCACCACACTAATGTCACCTTGTTCACAAGCTATAAAATATATCACAACCTGTCTTTTTTATTTAGTTCCACTTCTACTCAAAGTGAAAAAAACGATTAAAGTGTTTAAAAGCAGCGTCAGAATGAATTAGTTTCAATCCTGTCATCAGCTGTGGCTTTTGTATCACGGATTTATTCAACACCCGTCACTAATATGCGCGAGACATCAGCTGTGGTGTAATTGGACCTGTTACAGTGGCTAAGAACTTGGATTGTGCAAAAATGCAACTTCCTTGTGCAGATAAGCGGTAGAAGATGGATGGATGGATGGATTCATCCAATTCATTCATAATTAAAGTAATAAAGCAAAAGCATTCAGGTTTATAGTGTGAATGGTTTATAGACATTGACACCAAACTACTTTTAATACTTTAGTGTGAGAATTTTGCAGCACGATTTTTTTTATTATTCCTACAGTATCTATTCCTTAACAAGCACAAGGTGTCAGATTGTGAGCAGAAAACATTGCTGAGATGATGAGATTATGGACATGAACTTTACCTTCATTTTTGGTAATAACATGAGAAAGATTATTCATTTTTTCTTATACACTCAGCCCCTTGTATACACATTGCTGAGTCATTAAGGTTTCCAAACGCTGGTTGTGCCACAGGGAAAACCAGGTCAGAGTACGATGAACAGAACCCAGGATGGTTACTATTTAAAAAGTCAGAACAGCTGATGTAATCATTTTGCCTTTTCAAATAACCTGTGTCTGCATTTGAGGACACTGTTGTATAACTGACACACACACACACACACACACACACACAACAGCAATTTAATCAAGGTAATCAAGATAAATATAAGCACATTGTGTGAACTGAACATGACTGCAACACATCACACTCTCTCTCTAAACACATTACACATTCTCTCTCTCTCTCTCTCTCTCTCTCTCTCTCTCTCTCTCTCTCTCTCTCTCTCTCTCTCTCTTTCTCTCGCTCGTATACCAGACATGATGGAATGAGGGATGCCTTTGAAATCTGCTTTTTATAGCAGCTCTGGTGTTTGGTCAAAACAGCTCACTAAATACATACACATACATACTACAAAACAAAGAATAAAAATCTCTCTCTCTCTCTCTCTCTCTCTCTCTCTCTCTCTCTCTCTCTCTCTCTCCCTCTCTCTCTCTCTCTCTCTCTCTCTCTCTCTCTCTCTCTCTCTCTCTCTCTCTCTCGATATCTCAATCACTCCCTCTCATCTTCAGAAAGAAGAGGCATGCTTCTGGCTCATGTTCTGCTGGTGTAAGTTCACTGGCTGTGTTTCTTTGCCTAGCAACAAGCATAACACACATCTCACTCTTGGGTCCTAAATCCTTAACATATGAGCCTCATTTGCTCCAGAATCACAAACAGCATCTCTCTCCCTCTCTCTCAAACACACACACACACACACACACAAACACACACGGCTGTACGAAGTGTAATTGTGATTTAAAAAAATATATAATTTGTTATGTACTGTACTGTCATGTACTCTTGGAATTACAGAAATAAGAAAAGGAAAGAACAGACAAGGAAGCATTGAACAGCACAGCATTTATTTACTTATTTTGTTTGCATTTTTTTCAATTAGAAAAAATGTTTAATTAGAAAATTAGAAAAGTATTTAATTATAATATTCTCATCATCTGTATGGTGTAGCTGGAGCGCAGGCCTGGTTTTGTCCAGCCTTTAGCTTCCAATCCTTTTACACACATAGGAAATCAACTGATTCTCCATAACTCATACAGATACCACTATATAAGGACCAGACTAAAAGCAATCACTAACTAACACTAATCACTAATGTGACATAATCTCTCTCTCTCTCTCTCTCTCTCTCTCTCTCTCTCTCTCTCTCTCTCTCTCTCTCTCTCTCTCTCTCTCTCTCTCTCTCTCTCTCTCTCTCTCTCTCTCTCTCTCTCTCTCTCTCTCTCTCTCTCTCCCTTGCTCAGGAAGCTTTTTATGAAGAAAAAAGAGGAGTTTAACATTTGTGTTCAATTTAGTCCTGTTGGCCTGTTTGAGACCCAAAGGCAAGATTTACATCCGACCCCAAAAGGAAGCAATCTGCTTCTGTGTGTGTGTTTGCGTGTGTGTGTGTTTGAGTGTGTGTGTGTGTGTGTGTGTGTGTGTGTGTGTGTGTGAGTAAGTGTGTGTGTGTGTGTGTGAGTAAGTGAGTGAGAGAAAGAGAGAGCAGAAAGGGAGTAAGGAAAGTGTGAGAGCAAGAGTCTGCTTTGCATGCACCCCATATTTCAGCTGAGGGCAGCAATATGGTATTTTAAGTTAAACAACAGGACAAAGATCTTTTAAATGAATTAAGGCACACACATGTATATGTCTATCTATACAGTACATATATATATATATATATATATATATATATATATATATATATATATATATATATATATATATATATATACATATATACATAGATAGATAGATAGATAGATAGATAGATAGATAGATAGATAGATAGATAGATATAGACACAGTATTTTACACTGTCATTTCTTTTTCACACTGAGGTTCTCCTACTTCATGATTTCTTCAGCCAACATCTGCAGAAGAAAGAAGGGTATTCAAAGAATTTGCAGAAATGGTTTGTGCAGAACTCATTTCTGTTGATTTAGTCTCAGATTTGTACAGACAGGCACATACATGGTACTGGTTTTAAACCTGGCAAAACCATATAAACATGACCTTTTTATAGGTCTTGGTCCCAGCACAAGTGGCTTTAGTTTCAATGAATGATCTGTGACAAGAGCAAAGGTCAGTGCTGCTTTGTAAATTTCATGGGGTCATTATTTCTCTGTAAAGCTAAATGCTCTGTTGTCAATATGTGTAAAAAGTTTTATGCTGTGTCTTTGTCTTGTCTTGATGGTCTACTCCCTTAGTGGCAAAAAGTTCACTAACAACAAATACAACGAAAGTGTGTCATTACAGAATAACTACTGTACAAAACTAGAATTCTGTATTTATCGTGTAGTTATTCTGTCTAAAATATCAATGTAAACCTTATAGTGTTTTTTATAGTTATTTTGTTATTAGTTATATTATAGTTATTTAGTTATCGGGATTAATGGTGTCAATGGTGAGAAATACAGGCAGATGCTCATCCATCATTCAGTACCATCAGTGAGGCATCTGACTGGCCCCAAATTTAATCTGCAGCAGGACAAAGACCCCAAACATACAGCCAATAACATTACAAACTATCTTCATTGTAAAGAAAAAAACAAGGAGTCCTGGAAGTGATGCCTCAACACCCACAGAGCCCTGATCTCAACATCATCAAGTCTGTCTTGGATTACATGTACTGTAGAGACAGAAGAATTTAAGACTACATCCACAGAAGTGTGGTTAGTTCTTCGAGATGTTTGAAACAACCTTCCTGCCTAAAAATATTAAATCGTATATATGAAGGCAGTTCAGTAGTAGAGTGGTATAACTATTATGAATATAGTGCAGATGTTCCAGTGTGTTAACTATAGTGTAACATATGCAGTGCAAAAAAAGCCCAGTAGAGGCAGTGTGTTCAGAAAAATTCAGAAAAGTCAAAATTTTAAGTATTGTCTTGGTTGAAAGCCTGAATGGCTCGCGAGAGGAAATGCTCTCCTGACCGCAACAAAGAGTTGAGGTCTGCATGCTTTCTCCCGTAGATCATACTGATATGCAGTTTTATGTAGAGCAGCATCCACCTCCACTGAGACCAGAATGCAATGAGTCAATTAGAAAAAGAATTATAAAAGGGTGAAAAAAAGTAACCAATTTAAAATGCATTTGTCCATTGTTTGGATGGCTCAGGTCTTTCACTATCTTCTTGGCTTTGGTCCAGCACCACTTACTGTAGATAGACTGCAAGTGAGGGAACTGATACAGTTAACTGATCACACCACCTCTGGAGAGCTGGCCTATTCTGCTTGGTGCTGTTCCCAAACCAGTCTGTGATGTTTCCCATCAGCACATTAACACCTTTGAGTGTAGTCTGAAGTCCCTTAGGCATCTATGGTAGTAAAGAGACTGACAGGTCTTCCAGGGTATTAATGTGACAGGACCATAACATGTCCTGCGTGTTGTGAAGGCCCACTGTACCTGAAGCTGTCCACTCTCTCCACTGTTGACATTAAGCTGGTAGCTCCTCTTCTTCTTCATGCTAAAGTCCACTATCAGCTAATTTGTCTTATTGATGTTGACAAGTTTGTTCTCCTGCCTCCAGGTAGGCCATTATCAGAGATCAATCCCACCAAAAGTGTCCTCAGTAAACAAGTGTGTGGATGTACACAGCTGTATAAAATAGCTTGCTCTGCTGTAGAATTACAGTTTCCCTTCACTGGAACTAAGTGTCTCAAACATGCTTTAGCATGATAATGATGCTGTGCTCAAAGTGAGATCCATGAAGACATTGTTTGATAAGAGGGTAGTGGAAGAACTTCAGTGATTATTCACCAGGTCCCTTCACCAAACATCAGTAATAATGCACATCCTCTTGTGGCTAAATGACACCACTGAATTTCACTGCACATTGTAAGTGCATGTTTTATTGTGCATATCATTCTCTATCTTCTCTCAGAATCTTGAATATGGGTTGGTCTACACAAGTGGTGCAAAATAAGGATTAGAAAGCATGAACATTTTACTACTTCTACAATTTACTTTACCTTTGGGGTGGATACAAATATGTCTATATGGATTAAGAATAGTCAAAATTCTGTTACTTTTTCACAATTTTATTTAGTTTAAGAAATTCACTGAATTTTATGTTATTGTATTGTTTTAATACAATGAAAGGAGAAAAACGAAATGCCAAATGTTGACATTAAATTCATATGATAGCCAATTGAACTAATTCATTTATTTCTAATTTTTCTGAAGAAGTGTGTGTTTTATTAGTGACATGAATATTTTAGGAATTTAACTTGCTCCCTTTCAGACAATTCTTGGCCAAAAAAAATGGGCAAATATTTACAAACGGAAAAACTGTCAGTTAATCCTATCCTTTGGAACATTTTGTCTCTACAAAGATGTAAAAACGTAGCAAAACACACACAGGGATAGCTCACAAAGCACTTCCTATACTAACATATAATTAAAATTGTTTCTCCACATCATTCTCCACAGTTACTGTTTGCATGTGTGTGCGTGTGTGTGTGTGTGTGTGTGTGTGTGTGTGTGTGTGTGTGTGTGTGTATGTGTGTGTGTGTGTGTGTGTGTGTGCAGGCTTTTTAGCACTTACTTTTAGCAAATATTAATACAATGTTGTGATATGAATTTTTGTGTCAATTTTTGAATGTTTGTATTTATATAAGAAAGATTTAAACTAGTAGAATTTAAAAAAGTTCAAACCATTTTATTCCAGTTGTTTTCCTGATGAGTGGCTTCAAATCCTCATGTTGGATTGTATAGCAGTCACTGGTCTAAGCCTTTTCCACATTTTCTTCCCTGGAAAAGGCATTTCATGAAAAAGTCTGACTTATTATTACACAATCAGACTGGTTTAGAGTAATCTACTTCTGACATACCTAAAAGTGTAAAGACTTAATAGATGAACTGAAAGTTGCTGCTGCTGCTGACTGTTGTTCAGGTCTGCATGCTTTGTCCATTAGATCATACTGATATGCAGTTTTATGTAGAGCAGCATCCGCCTCCACTGAGAACAGAATGCACTGAGTCAATTAGAAAAAGAATTATAAAAGGGTGAAGAAAAGAAACCAATTTAAAATGCATTTGTTATATATTAATGTAATCTGAATTAATATTTTCAGCAGATTGTAGGAGTTAACTGCTTGAAAACTCATGAATAATATTTTAAATATTCAATTATTAAATATCTTTTTTTTTCTGAAATAAATATCAGTGGATGGGGGGCACGGTGGCTTAGTGGTTAGCACATTCGCCTCACACCTCCAGGGTCGGGGTTCGATTCCTGCCTCCACCTTGTGTGTGTGGAGTTTGCATGTTCTCCCCGTGCCTCGGGGGTTTCCTCCGGGTACTCCGGTTTCCTCCCCCGGTCCAAAGACATGCATGGTAGGTTTATTGGCATCTCTGGAAAATTGTCCCTAGTGTGTGAGTGCGTGAGTGAATGAGTGTGTGTGTGTGTGTGTGTGCCCTGCGATGGGTTGGCACTCCGTCCAGGGTGTATCCTGCCTTGATGCCCGATGACGCCTGATGACGCACAGGCTCCGCATGACCCGAGGTAGTTCGGATAAGCGGTAGAAGATGAATGAATGAATGAATATAGTTCTGTAATATTGAGGAAATCAGCAGCTTATTACACTCTCAGAGCTGTGCATCATTGGGCCAAAACCTCAAATCATAGTATGACCGTACTAAATAGCTTGTCAGTATGCCTGGGACACCATTACTATTTAAGTATAGCGCTCTGTGCACTTTGTATCATGCAGTCCTGAATACTGTATGAAGGTGTATGGATTTTGCAGTGTGTTGGCGCTGACACACAAGTTCCTCGCAAGTTCCTATGTTCTGCCTTTTCTTATAACTCCATTGTTGGAGCATTTTAGACCAGGATATTTACACTACAGTACAACACAAAACAAACTAGTCACTATAAAACTATTATTCATCATTTTTAAAGGTGGCCTACAAAGAGCACATGTATATAAATTATAATTAAATACATTTTCTTAATAATCAATTTTCTTGGTTCTTAACAGATTTAGTTATTATATTTAAATCAAAGTAAAGCTGTTAAATACTTCCAGGATGCCCTTAACTGGGCTTGTAAGAGTGCTTTCACCACACACACATATTTTGCACCCACATACAGCTTGCAGTTTCAGTTTTAGAGGGAGAACATGCTAATTCACTGATTACTTAAGCTTCCATAAACATGTGACTTCACACATATCTTAGTGATGCCAGACACAGCAACTTCCTTCCCAATCAAAATGCCAAATTCTGTGTTTCCATGGAAAGCCAAACACATAAACAGCAGTGCATTGAGTGGCCTTTAAAGAATCTATTCATCAGCCAACAGAACTAACACACAATCAAACAGCCGATGGAGGAATGAACCACTGCGTTCACAAGAAGCCATCTGTGCCATGTGTTTGTGAGTGCGTATTTGCTTTATGAGTAAAAAGGTTGCAATGCAGGATCGCAGAGTTTGCACTGGTGTTGGTGTTTGTTTAAATTGGGGCCAGAAATCACAACAGATCAATTGCCAATTGCTGTCGATTGGTCAGAAAGACAAGTAAAATGTGATTAAAGAAGCCCTAAGCATCTAAAACATCTGTACAAAAATATTCAGGCATCCTCTCTCTCTCTCTCTCTCTCTCTCTCTCTCTCTCTCTCTCTCTCTCTCTCTCCCCCTCTCTCGCTCTTGCTAAATACTGGTGAATCTGATGGTGATCTAAATGCTGCTGAGTTTTATATATATATATATATATATATATATATATATATATATATATATATATATATATATATATATATATATGTATAGACAGAACAGTCTATCATCAATCCTCAGTTTGGCTAATGGGCTGTTATTAGGCCTCTCTTCCTGGTGTGGTAAAACACAGACAGCAACTTGAACAGAATTCTAAAAGCTCCCTGTTTAATTCATTTTTAGAACTGACTGGTTGTTTTTGTAAGTGAGACCACATGGCTAGATATATCACATTATGCCCAATTTATCTGATTAAGCCCTGAGTAAGCAGTAGTTTGTGCAATAAGTCAAAACAGAGTTACTCAAAATTGGATGGAAAAGTAAAACCAAAGTGAAGCCAAGGATTCCAGAGATACAGAAACTGAGCTACTGCTGTTTTCCTTAATTACCCAAGGCATTTAGAAAATTTTAGACTGTCTATATTACACAAACACACACACACACACACACACACACACACACACACACACACATACATTAACCAGATTATTCCAGCCAGTTCCACACCAATATGCACTTTAACATTATTTATCAAAAGATCTTTTAAACATTTTAAAACTTCTTATTGCAAAAGTATCCAATCCCTTCAGAGTGCTTGCTGGAACCATTATTTGTTGCAATAACACCTACCAGTTGCACACTGTTTCGGAGTGATTTTCATCCATTCCTCCTCACAGATTTGCTGCAGGATCTTCAGGTTGCTTGGATATCGTTTGGTGACTACAAAATTCAAACAATGCCACAGGTTCTCAATAGGATCCAGATCTGAATACTGACTGTAGAATTTATTGGCCTTATGTTTCATTTTCAGTACTGTTGATAGGTTAACATTCTACAGTACAACAGACTGATAGCAGGTTCTCTTGTAATATTCCCCTGTATTTTTCCCCTGTATCTATTCTCCTATCCTTCAACTTGGGAAATGGCCAGGTTGTGAGAATGAAAAGCATCCCCAGATCACAGTAGTGCCACAATCATATATCACTATTAAGTGTGGCATGGTCTGCATTAGGTTTGCAACACTTACATCGCTTTAAATCTAACCCTATAACAGTATAACAATCTTGGGCTCATCGCACAGAAAAGAGAGTTTTTCACTAGTTTATACTTGAGCTTTTATATGACTATTTGTGAGCAATGGTTTCTTTCTAGCCGCCCACTCATACAATCCTCAATCATGCAGAGCTCTTGATATGCTTGTCTGAAGTACAGTATCTTCTCTCCAACTGTCAGCCACTGTACTTTGTAATTCAATCTGAGTGACTGGTTCAGTGTGGTTTCTTACAGCAGTCTCTTTCTTGTTTTGAGGAATGGCCTTGTCAAGCTAGTGCTTGAGTTTTGTATTGCAGCTTCCACTTCCTCAATATTGATCTAGCAGTGCTTACTGCGATGTCTAACCTATAAGATTTAAATTATACCCTATTTATTTCCTTTCTCCTTTTCTTCAGACCAACAATCTCTTCAATGACCAAAATGTTTTTTGTTTAAAAACGAATAAAAACAGTGTTTTAATATTACACAGGTGAAGACCAATTATAAGACAATATATTTCATCTTGACCTTCTTGACCCGGGGAGTTTGAAGAATTATGAAAACAGCATTGAGTTAGCATGAGTTTGCAATAAAAATACTGACACGAAGAATATGTGTCTTTATCATTTGTTATTCAGATAAATTTGATCAGTTCGAGTATAAACCTTTGAAAGCCACTGTATATACACTCACTGTATATCTTCTCATACATATACAGTAGTACCTTTATGTGTTCAATTGCTCATTTATTATAAGAAATCCACAGTGTTCCTCATCTGTTGCTATGTTTCTTAGCCCAATAATGAATGGGCTAAGAAACATAGTCTTTTCTTGTGGTTTGAGTGTCAGGCACAGGATTCATGGTTGTTTTGTAAAACACCTCATGAGAAAAAATCCTCCAAGCAACACTGACACAAGGCATGATGATCATTAAGAAAAATTATGCAGTGAACACCTACAAAGCACACTAAAAAGGTACGCACATCCAAAAAATGGAGAAGGAACGTGGCCTCTGTTTTGAGCCGATGGTACTTTTTCTTAAGCTGTCAAGATAAATTAATCTCAAGATGGTGTATGACATCAGAGCGAGGAAACAAGAAGCACTGGAAGTTCAGATATTTGTGTCTTCCAACCAGCAGCGCTTGAAAAAATGGAAAGTGTAAAAGGTAATATTTGTGTGTGTGATTGTGTGTGAGTGTGTGTTTGAGTGTGTTAGAGTGACTATATACACCCATGGGTGTTTTCTAGAGTACAGAAATAAAAACCTAGTCAGATATTTGCAGTCTAAACTGGCAGTTTATATAGTTTCACCAAAACACTGATTCCACAAACACTCCTCCCTCCTCTGCTAATTCAGTCCTTTTTACTAACAACCAACGCCACCAAAAAAAGGAAAAAGATACATTCACAATTTGTGCCTGTCTTCTTTACTTTAGTGTTTTCCTTCAACTGCATTGAGCAAGGTTTGACCCTTGACCTGTAAAGAGACTTGTTGTGTGCCACTGCTGGGACGTTAGGTAGGGGGCATTTACTGCATCCTATGTTAGTTTGTTATTCCTGTCATACAGACCGAAACTTTTTGACCAGCAACTGGTGTGTTTATGCTCCAGTGTGTGCAAAGCACACAAAAACAGCCTGTGTTGGCAGAGTCTATTTAAATAAATGTACGTTCCAGTTTAAATAAAATCAGACGTATACAAGTCTGGTGATAAAGTGCAATGCAAACAAAATAGAGGCACATTACAAAGATAAACTGGCAACAATTTTATAAATGTTTTTAAAGGGGTTTTTGGAGGTGGTTGAGGAAGTAGATTGGTATTTGTGCTAAGAACAGATTTGTCCATTCATCTACACATTTTTTTTAAACATTAGCGGAAGGAAAAACGACCAGGAGCAGAGACACAGGGGACGTGATCATGAAGAACATTTAAGAGCAGATAGTAAAGTTTTAACATCCATTAAGACAAACAGTAATGATGTAAATGATAATTTATCAGGCCTTAGTACCTCTCACACATGTAAGGTGTTTCTTATACTAGATTATATTTACGGGATATTTGAACAGTTTTATGTACACCTCTTCCTCAGTCGGAAATATCACTTTGATTTTAAGCTGAGTTTCAGTTTTGACTCTGTAAAAGGTTTAGTCTTAATTGACTGGCATCCACATCTCAGTTTATGAACCTAAAGGAGCCTCATATCATTTACCTCAACCTACAGGTTTATATCTCAGGTTTATATCTGCAGGTTTATACCACAAAGTGGATGGGATTTCTTGTCTGAAGCCCAGTTCCTCTTAAGCTTTCTTCCTCATGTCATCTCAGGAAGTTTTTCCTTAATGCTGTCACTATATTGAGATTTCTGCAAAGCTGATCTGTGACAATGCCTAGTATGCTATATACCTGAAAATGAATTAAATTTGAGTTAAAATTGTCTGTCCCAAATACGTCCAGCTATTCCTGTCAGGCTTCCTCTGAAAGTTACTTCTTGTTTGAAATAGCATAGCTCATAACTGTGGTGCCATAGTTTTAGACAGGTTTGTCTAGATACTGAATACACAATACTGAAATATTCATTGAAATATTATTGATATATTTACTGACAATTTGATACAACTGCACAAGCCAATTTGTCAGGTATGCTAAACTGCTGTATTGCTAATCATATGATTTGTAAAATACTTATTGTCCAGCTATTATAGAAGAGGCACCACAGGATCAATGCTGATTGTTATATGCGTGTTCTCAACACAGCAGTGACATTGACATAGTGGCATTATAGTGCCTGACAGCAGCAATTCTGAGAACCTTGGAATGGGAATGCTGGGTTGAGATGTCTGGTTACTAACAATAACTAACCAGTGTATTTGGTTCAGCAATATAACTGGCATGGTGATGTGTATGGAGGAGGAACAAGTAAATCAGATGCAGTAGCATTGTTGTGATTTTTAAACATGTCTTTGCCACTGCTGAGAAACAGGACACCAATGAAAAAGATCCAGTTCTGTGATCAGAAACTGGCATAATTGAAAGGCTGAATAATGATTATCTTTATAAGGTGGTCTGTAGCATGTCTAATAATATACTGCCTAGTAAGTGCACAGTGTTCAAACCAAAGTGATGATGCACATGCACCAGCTCCATACACATAGAAAACAGTCCAATGTCCACTAGCCAAAATGATTTTGGCCAGTGGTGCACTAAGGTGGTTGACAACTTGTGCAGAGCAAAAGAACAGTCAGTAAAAGTATGACCATATATTTGTAGGATAATAAGTGCATGTATAAAAGTAATAAGGAACCAATTTTTATTATTTTTATGTAATATAAGTCCTTATAAATAACGATCAACTGCATGTGCTACAAATATATTAGATTCTGTTGTTATTCTAAGATCTTTGCTTTGACATTCAGTCCTGTGTTTTCTAAAAACCTTTTCTTCTTCAGAGCTGAATGTTAAAGGGACGTTTAGGTCTATGAGTGAAGAAATAAACACAATAAAAAAGTGCAAAACATGGTGTTGCATTCAACCTGGCTGCACACACACACACACACACACACACACACACACACACACACACACACACACACACACACACATACTGTACACACACAGATAGGTTTCCCAGAAAAGAGCACAAAAGAATTGCACTACAAATGTTGTTGCTATTGGCAAGCAAAAGAAGTATCCTATTGCTCCTCTCTTCTCCTCAAGTGAAATATCATATGCTGGCTCAATAAAGATATGCACAGTGGGCAGAAAATGAGTGAACACGTCTACTCAAAGCACTTGGGCATCAATGCACACACTAAGCAAACAGAGGGATATAATTTGTGTAAAAAAAAATCTGACCATCAGGAAATTCTGCTACAAGCTAAAACAGCACAAACTGTATAAAGGTTATTGTTTCTGCTTCATCTTTTAAAAATGGGCAAAGATATATAATGAGTGTATTAAAAAAGAGGAGAAGGGAAAAGGGCTGAATAATGTTCTGTAACTGGCCTCATCATCAGCTGACCATTGCATCAGCACAGGCACTTGGCACAGTTTCCATCATGCCACAGTCTACAGGGGATCAATGTAGGGACAGTTGTATGTTATTTTCCATCTTAGCTTTCTTACCAACACCCACACAAACACACACACACACTCTTTGTCTTTGTCATATTATTCTTGTGAGTACCATCTATTTACATGGAAGCCTTTTGACTCTTCTGTTTGTTTTAAAAAAGTTTCCGTCATGAGGGCTTGCAAAATATTAAAGACCCACAAGGTCAAAGCTGTCAAATACTCTGATCCTTGTGGACACACACACACACACACACACACACACACACACACAAATTGAGCAATCTAAACCTAAATAGAAACTTGCTCTCTGGTCTTTATGCTCATATACCTTATACACTTCATTTGCAATTGTTACAGAAGTGTTAGAGAGATACTGTATATAGAAGAAAATGAGATCAAGATCTTGTTAAATGTAAGGTCACAGAGAGATATTTTGATAAACTATGACACTTTTATCAGTATTTAGTAGATACATAATGATGCTGCACTGAAAATGTTAACTCCAGAAAAAAACTGCTGTTTCACATTGAAATCACAATCGCAACATCACGTTCTCTCTCTTTTTCTTGACTTCTCTCCAGAGCTGTTTTAAAGCACATTCCATATGTCATATTTGCAACACACACACACACACACACACACACACACAGGCTAATCATATTCATGTGCTGTAGTAATGAGAATTCTCATGGTAGTTCTTGAAGAAATCCTCTGAACAGCTTTCTGACAAAAAAGTGGCCACTCAGATTTCTCTCACTGATCAACATTCAGAGTGCATGGTGGTTTAAGACTTGGTGTTAAAGAGAGCATTTCAGTGGGGTGCAAAAAAGTAAAAGCACTCTCAAGAAGCACAGAAGTTCTTTAAACTATGACTTTTATATTCTGATCTGTCAATTTTTTAAACTATTAAAGTTTAAAAGAGTCTGATATAATAATATATTTCAGAATATGATGGTGCCACTGATATTTGCCTGGATTGTGTGTCACTAGTGAACTTCACTACAATTCAGTTCAATTCAGTTTTATCTGTATAAAGCTTTTAACCGTGAACTTTACAGGAATTTTTAAAGTCAGGATATACATTATACATTTTAAAGTTGACATGTATATACCTAATAACTAAGCCAGAGATGACAGTGGTGAGGAAAATCTCCTTGAGAAAATATGAGGACGAAATCTTGAGAGGAACCAGGCCCAAAAAGGAACCCATCCTCATCTGGGTGACACCAGATTCTGAAGGAAAATGATAAAAGTGCAATTATGTAACCTGAAAATTCCAAAAGGAATTTAATAGTATACACAACCATTGTATACTATTAAATTCCTTTTGTAATATTCATATAGCTACACTGACAGCTCAAGCCAAACTTTGTCTAAGTACTTTGCCAGTAAAGCAGAGCTCTGAATCTGATCATGTAAAGCATAATAAGATTGTTTGCAAAAGAACAGTACAGTGGATGGCTAAAAGTGCACCATATAAACGAGTGAGCAGGCTGGTTCTCAGGAATGATAACATTTTCTGCACCTGTTTGGGTATAATTTTAACCTAATTTAATGACATAATCCTCATATGAACTGCCAGAAGGTCTCTTTATCTACAGTACCCCAATAACAATAAGTAACTTACCATATCTTCTGAATATGACTAGATCATTCATTTAAAAAGTGCCTTTAAATACTGAAAGTTCTAAGGTTGCTTGTTAGATGGAGAGGCGTCACTAGACCCTTTTTACTCGTACCCAAGCCCCAGGAAGAGCAGATGACAGTAGAGATGTCTGAAAATAGGGTTTCCTATTAATTATCATTTACATCATTTGAATTACTTAAAACATGAAGGCTGATTGAAGAGGACACACAGGATATTTTCACTTTCATCACTCATACGCATACACTATTTTTTTCATACCCCACCATACACACCCCCCTACCCCCAAAATAGTTAATGAAGCTAATTACTGTGGTATAAAAATAATAATGTATTTCAAAAGATTCCCAACATCCAGTGGGAGGCCATTAAATTACAGTGACTGAAATGTGTAATTAGATGTGCATTTTTACACGACACAGTGTCCTAACAGCCACATAGTGTGGTGGAAAAAGTAAAATGTAATCTGAATTAAAATCTACTATTATAGGTAATATAAGCCATCGTTACTTTTGTCACACTTTACACAAACTCTGGAACAGAGGTGATGACGATTAAATAAAAAATGAATAGAAATGTGCCTCTACTGTCCATTACCAATTTCTCCTCATTTACATCCTCTCTCTTCACTATTTTTTCAGAAAATATTTTTCAGACTAATAGCTTATAACAACAGAACCAGCCAAATGTCCCCAAATGTTCATAACCCTCAGATGTTCCTGTCTAGGGGAGGACATTTGGCTGGCCTATAGTGTAGCCTTTAATTAAAAAAAACAACAATTAACAAACACATACACAGAGCACAAGAGTTTTGCCTACATCTATTTATACATTTAAATATGTCTTAATGTTAGGACATTAATTTAAGTTTTTATTACCCTTTTTTATAGATTCTATATAATTTTAATGTGTTGGGGGATGAGCTGGAGCCAGAGAAAACTCACTCGCCAAAATTGGCTACAGGCCACCGTTTGTTAAACGTGAACCTATTGGAGACATATTGAATTCATTATTATAACTCTTCATACTGTATATACTGTACATTGTTGATGGTGTAAGATAGCAGTATGTAAAGTTAAAATGATGCAAAACGTTATTTTAGGTTCTTTAAAGGTGCAATCAAATTTGACTAAACTCAAGCAACCCACCAGCCTGACATTGTTCAACAACATTGTGCAGAGATTGCACACCTCAGATCAGCTGTGTACAATTTAAATGTCATGTCCTCGAAGTAGATCCATGTATCCATGTGTATGTATAAACTATGTACTATTTAAAAGTTATTTATATCTTGGCAGGAGGTGTGAGGATGATAATGGCAAAGTACCCTGCATGGTAACTATTTTACAGTGGTAATAACACAATAATGATGTGGTTTTATGCACAGGTTTTGGTTGTTCTGTTTTTCTTTTGCAGCATTCCTTCACACTTTCTCTAGAAATGGAGCCCCATGTTGTTTCCCTTCCACAAGGAAGTTGTGTGGGATTATGCAACCACTATAATTACCACACTCCTTTGAAGCGTGGGTGTGGAGGTGGTGGGGGCTTGCCCCAAACAAAGAGCACTGCTTTTTTTCCCTCTACACTCTTGAAGGTTGTGATGGTGGTGTTTTAGGGTGGCTGCCTTCAGGCTAACTCCAAACAACTTTACAGAACAGTTAATACAAGTTACCTGGTCATTAACACAGAATACACACACGCACACACACCCCTCCTTTGCCTCTTTTATTTTTTAAACTAAACATAATTATGATTATGAAAAAAGCACTTTAAAAACTATATATATATTCCTTTTGTATGGGGACATTTGATCCCCAACATATCAAAATATGCCCCCATATTTACACGCAGAATTTCTCTACATGGAAGTGGAAACCTTGTTGTCCTTGGTGCCACGATGTCCCATATAACTCACTCAGTGAACTTCCAGTCCACGTGAGGCCCCCGGAATTCCAGAACAGCTTTGGATCACATGACGTTTTTATGTGGGCACACAAAAGCACAACATTGTACCAAACTGGAAAGTGCTGGGTGAGGAGAGAAAAGGAGAGCGTTAATAAGAACTACTGCAACACAGAGTATTTCACACTCAGGTTGGCTCAAAATACAGTGCATCTGTTAAATGTTTTATGAGCTGGGAACAAGTTATTTGACTTGAATAGTCTTAAAGCCCCAGGAATAAACTGCAGCCTGAGAGACACATGATCTGCCTGGAAACATCAGTATTAGTATGTGGCATGAGTGCGTTGACCTGTGAGTGTGGTGTGTGCATGAGGCACACTGTCGCAATGTCACCTCTGAGCTGGAGCATTAACCTTGGTAGCAGATATACTGGGCATTATTAATGATAAACTAATATATTAAATAAAAGGCTGCACTTCTGCCTTTCTGGCAAAAGTATTAGTAGTAGTAATAATAAATTCAAGTTTTATATAAGATTTGAGATAAAGAATATATAATATATTGTAGAACGTGGTGTGTAACAGTTCAAATCAGGATGAGCTAGGACAAACCCCAAACTGGCAACAGTCTTACAACCCAAAGACAGCTATTGAGACTAAAATTAAAATATGTTAAATGAGACAGTGTGTTAATATCTATTTTAAACCTTGTCAAACCAGGATTTCTTATGTCTAGATATAAAGTGAACCCATGACTGGGAGGGGGTCTCTCTCAATGAAGCTTCAAAGCATTCTTTCTGTTAAGGGTCATGCGGTGCGTAACTAGGGACCAGTTTGTTAGCCAGATGACACTACAGGGATAAACAGCCCACTGAAGTCCAAATCAGGAACCTAATTTGAGTAGACCTTAGTGATTTACTAAGGATTTTCTTTGTAGCTAAGTGCATTATCACTGTTAACCTTGTAAAAAATACCTTTTAAAGGATAAAGCTAACCTCTTCTCACACAAGCAGTTTTTTTCATGGATGTTCTGGCTGAACCTGAGATGGACTTGAAATGACAGCAAAGTTGGCCAGGCAATTTGCCAGAACCAGACCTAATAAAAGCTCCAGTAATGTTCTTGGAGGCTTGAGTGTGAACAAGTGCCAGAGTATTATATCCTAATCTGATGGTTATGATGATATTAGTTGTTGATGATGATGATGACTCAACTTATCTTCTCTTCCCACCCTCAGGTACCACAGCTTCTTTTCGGATCTCAGCATGTCTGGCAAACATATCATCATGGATGATGGCTTATCAACTGAAGCTCAATCCTAGCAAAATTGAACTTCTGATCATCTCAGCTGATTCATCCCCAGATCATGATCTTGCAATATCCCTGCATAATGATCTGATCTCTCCTTCAGTCACAGCTCACAACCTTTTGGTAACCACAGACAATCAGCTGTGCTTTTTCTCGCATGTTGCTCATGTCGGTTCCTTCTCTACAACATCAGAAGCATTTGGCCATTTTTGTCCACACAGTCTGCTCAGGTACTTGTTCAGTCTCTTGTCATTGCAAGATTGGATTACTGCAACTCATTGCTTATAGGTCTACCTAAAAAAAATGTAAAAAAAAATAAAAAAACCTTTGAAAAGTGTTGTAGGCTCATTGTAGGTATCTTAAGTCTGTAACCTAGTGAACCAGAGTTAATGTATTGAATGATAGAGACTTAAAAGCACTTTTGTACGTCTCTGGATAAGGGTGTCTGCCAAATGCTGTAAATGTAAATGATGATGATGACATGCTTTTAATCACCAGATTCAAACATAAACATAAAGCTAGTAAACAGGTTGAGCAAATTACAGTATGTCTGGGTCACATTACAGGGATTTTTGTGTAGTGTACGACAAGTGTGAACCTAGCAAGGTTCCTAACAATGTGAAAATATAAGTTACCTTGTAATTCTTGATGTGTGTGTGACAATTCAGCACAAGCACTGTGAGGGAGTGATGCTACATTAGATAGAACTGGATACTGTATTTGTTCCACTCACTATGCACTTAGCATAGCATCATGATCTTCAGTAGCAGTCAGCATATTTCCATAACGTGTAAAGTCACCGTGAGTTCTAATTCTGTTCACTTCCCTCCTGCCATGTGAGAGGATCAGCAGCTGCATGCTCCGTCACGCCACCACATATGTATTACCATCAGTCATCACTCACGCCTCTTCATCCAACCCTTCCCACTTTTGTCTCTCTCTGTGCTTGTCATGCCTCTTTTCATCTACTGCCATGATCTAATACCTATTTTCACATGACCAAGTTGGCAAAAGTTTTCACATTTTCTGTCTGTTGTTCTGTTTCTCACTATCAGGGGTTTCCTGTCTGAAAAAGTTAAGACATGTGCTACTGTATTTCGCTTCTTATGTGTTGAGCTTCTAAGTGGAATGTGTTAAAATCTTGAATTCATTTATGATTCATGTCAGTACCTTTGAGAGTCACAAACTTCTGGAACGAAATTCCTTGTGTGTGTCAACACACTTGGCCAATAAATCTGATTCTGATTCTGATTCTGATTCTGATTCAGCTACACTGCACTACAGATGGATAGCACACCAGTGTGAAATAATATTCAAAACCTAGATTAATTTCCAAAACAAATTGAACTGTAAACAAATATACTGTAAATTTGACCTGTTTTATTTTTGGGTGCTTGAACATAGTGAAATTGTGAGCAGATTAAAGTGGCACAAATGAACGTTGGCTGTTCTATCAGTACACTCAACAGAACATAACAATGGGATGCCAGTGAAAGGAAATGCTATAACAACTCTGATGTCAATGTGTCAACTTTTATGTCACCAATTGATGTCAACCTTTAGCACGAAAAACATACTTTCCTCTCACCTGCTCTGGAATCAGAGTGTAAGGTTCACCTGAGGTTTCAAGTATAACTAAACATAACCGTTTTTTTTATGTCTCACATATTTACACTTGCAATTTACACAGGTAATTTCTTTAAAAAACTAACATTCATAATAAATTATATTTTGAAAAACTAGATGTCCTCTAATTTTGTGTTCAGTGTTCAGTAATTCCCAATGTTTGGTGCCCTGGAAAATGCAGTGTCTGGTCTGTGGTAAGACAGTTGTATGGAATGCTGGGCATTGAAAGAAGTAATTACAAAGTATGCCTCAAATTATACACACTTACCTTACACACAGAACATTACACACACAAGGTGAGTCAAAAGCACACCATGCACTGTGCACTAGATTCACACACAATTAACTGCAGGTTAAAAAAATAAATAAAATAAAAACCCAAATCACAAGCGTTGGTTCTGGATTTCAGGAAATCAATCAATCAAAAAATAAATAGCTTTACACTAAAGAGAGCAGGAAAACTCTTTATTACAGATCATACACTGTCAAACTTAGACCAGCTCGGGCTACCAATGTATTTCTAGGTTCTACTTCAATGTATTTCTAGGTTCTACTGTCTAGGTTCTACTTCTACTTTAAACTCCTAATTTATCCTTTATTATTCATATTCATCGTCAAGAATTATTCAGTAGTGTGAACTGGCCCATTGGCACAGGAAGTTGTGTTGTGTATTTAGCTCCCCAACTTCGGAATAGTCTTCCTGATAGTGTTCAGGGCTCAGACACACTTTCCCAGTTTAAATGTTGATTAAAAACATATCTCTTTAGTCAGGCATACACATAATACATCCCATAATCTTGTGCTCTATTACATCAGCCCAAATGCACATGATCATCTAGTGCTTGCTAATATTATGAACAGCAGCTACGCTAATTCCTATCCACTGTTTCTCTCTTTCTACCCATCCTGAGGCATCCACAAGTTGTACCAGTTCCGATTCTCTTCTGTGCCATCAAGATTTTGAACCTTCATTGAGATGAGGCCAATCATGTGAGGATCCTGAGGCATCTAGAGATCTACCAGCTCCAGGTGGACTCATGAAGTATTTGGACATACTAAGATAAGATGCCAACTCCATGTGGTCTTTTAGGACAACAACATCCTCATCAATACAACATTTGTCAGACTGTATATTTTTGCAAGGTTCTCTCAAGGTTTCTTCTTTTACCATCTAAGGGAGTTTTTCCTCACCACAGTCACCTAAGTCACCTCAGACTTGCTCACTGGGGATAAATACAAATACATTTAAATATATCTAATATTAATCTTGAATTTTTGTATTATATTAATATTTATATGAATCTTTATATTAACTTTTTGTTTTATGTTTATGTTCCGTAAAGCTGCTTTGAGACAATGTCAATTGGTAAAAGTGATGCCTCGTAGAAGCCATGGTTTGACATGGACCAAAATATACTAGTAGGTGGATTGGCCACTGTAAATGTCACCTAGTTATGAAAAATATGAGTGTATGAGTGTATGTGTGGTGCCCTGATAGTGCCATGTGTCCTGTATGGATATATTCCTGCAATCTGTGTTTCTGAGATAAACTCAAGATCCTCCCTGACTCTGAATAGGATAAAGTGCCTACATAAGATGCAGGAATGAATCAATGTTATGAATTATTCAGGTACTTCAGTGAAACTAACAGGAAAGGTCAGAAAATTTTAATTCAAATTTTAGTTGTCACATGCACAACATACACAATACAACATGCTTTTTAACTGTTTAGGTTATAAAATGTAGAATAAAATTTTAAATAGATCTAGAAGGAACTTATAAAACAAAGGAATGTGAATCTGTACCACACACCATAGGAGTTGAAAGTTTTACATCTGTAAGTTAGTACAGATTAATCACACTGTCATTAAGACTTCTTGAAAATTAATAATGGAACAGGAAGCAGACGTCATGTATACCACAGTGCATAGGACAGAGGACTGAGAAGAAACAGAGAAATGTATGGTCTATAGGATCAAGTCACCACCATGTCACAATTTACTCTGCATATGCAAGGACTTGTATTCACATGGGAAGCCTCATCAGTATTCTGTGGACAGAACTCTTCAGCTCAACCTCATCTCCCATTTGAGCAAAAGTGTCAGAGAAAACAAGTCAGCCAGCCACAAACACTCAAATAGATGAAGTAAAAGGGTGTGTGGATGTGTGTATAAAATAAAAGCCTGGGTTCGACACTAATCTGCCTGAATATATGAGCAAACATAAGGTTTCGTAGTCACGCATGATCTGTTTTTTCCAGGCAAGTTCATTATTTTCCATTATTGCCTCCCATCCTTTTGTAAAGGGCAATCTTTAATCAACAACTACAATACGGTAAGTGGTTTCCATATAAAAGAAAATCAACATAGACCACAATTTTATCTTTCACCCTGAATGTACTGTCAGCTATTTCTTTACCTTTTGTCTCATATTTCACCCCCAACACCTCACTTATTCATATTGCTCTGAGCCGGAAGTGAACAAGCATCATAGAATGCCACACTACACCACTAATCTCTCTATTCTGTCTCTATGCTCTTTAATCTTTTTATGTGTTTGGTTGTCAGTGGAGTTCTTGACTCTATTCACCCATGAGAGTGGAAGTGAGATCACATTAAGCTATCTTCTATTTTCCTTAGTTTTTTCAGTGCTTCCTTATAATTATTATACCTCTAGATCCTATTACCTCAGTCCTACACATTTTGTTCCATGTATAATCCTTCAAAACTTAAATGCACTCTGTGTGTGTGTGTGTGTGTGTGTCTGTATTAGTAGTAGTAATAGTAGTTTGTTTAAACAAACAACCTCAGGTAACTGGAGCTTCGACATCACTGTAAATTGCCATTAAATTAAATGAAGGCTTTTGGCACAGATAACAATCTTTGAATGTGCTCTTGGGTGCCATTTATTCCAGCACAGTTTAAAGATTGTTTGGGGTTTAACGGTGTAAATCTGACATTGTGGATTGTTTACAGAAATAAGACCAGTTTGAGGGTTCCTGAAGGAACTCAATCTCTCTCTCTCTCTCTCTCTCTCTCTCTCTCTCTCTCTCTCTCTCTCTCTCTCTCTCTCTCTCTCTCTCTCTCTCTCTCTCTCTCTCTCTCTCTCTCTTTCTTAAAGGAAAAGTCTAGTGTTGTTACATAAAGGTCTATATTGTATATTGTATTTGCAGTTACAATGGATGAGAATTACAAAAATCGAGGGATTTGTAAATTAATCCATGCTTTGTATCCATAATCATTGGTCTACATTAGAGGTATTAGTTGAAAGGATTTTGTGGTTGTGCCTCTAAAATAAAATTGTAGGGCTGTGACACACCAAGCTGATGTTGAATGAATAATTCAAGACTGACAGAAAGCTGCCTCTCATGTCTTCTGTGAGAAGTTGCAGAGTACAGACTACACCTGATGAGAAATATCTACATACATTCTCTACCAGTTTGATAACCTGCCATACCAGTAGAGGGCATCAGTCTGTATCAGATCTTTGTCTGCATTTGCAATCAGATTTTGTGAGCATTAATATACTAACAGACAATCAGAAACTCCCACTGGCCTTTGACTTTACCTCATCATGCTCAGTTGACACTGTTACCTGCTGATAAGCGCTAAATGGTGAAAGATAACTGGCCACACTAACACTAGATAGTTTCTGACAGCTGACAGTCATCGTGATAAACATGGTTATCAAGGTTGATAAAATTTGGTTATCCAAATTTTCCTTTTACTACACTGCTGTATGTTTTGTTTGCCTCATCATAATACCTTCATTGTGAAGTTTACAATTGTTTGTTGCCAGTTATGCTTGATTTTGTGTTATTTTTATAATTTTTTTTTATTAACTGCCAGTATAATGAGTTTCATATAAACAGGTATTATTTTCTTTTCTCGATACAAAAAAACTTTTAACTTATCCGGTAGACTTCTGATTAGGCTGAATTAATTAAAAAATTGCCCACCAATTAATTATTGAGGCTTTTTTAGTAGATCAAAACCAGTCATGTACTGTCAATGATCACAAAATCTTTTAAATACATAAAAAAAACATTCAGTGGTAAAATATCCACACTTTGGCAGGATTTATTCAAGAAAAACATTAATTTTGGGCAATTCTGACAGTTATAACATTATGTTAACTTTGCAGATAACTTTCCAGCTGCATAATGTCAACCTGCTGTTAAGCTACGTAGCCATCCAATGACAACTCCATATGTCTACAGTTGAGTAACAAAGAAAGGTGAACATATATTATTTTCATCCAAAATGATTAAATGAATTTGCTTTTACAGTAGTGAAATAAAAGACTTCCTGCTTGATGTCACCAGGCTTTAGTATAAGGGATAATTGGGAGAACCATCGTACTTACTTTCTGAAAATTGAGCATTCATTCCCACCCAAAAGCAGGTCAATTTTCACAAAACCCACAGAGAAATCTAAAGCTGTATTAGGGGCTTCATTCAATCTCCTGGCCAAAGTGCAAGAACCCCCATTACAGAAAGCGTGTTTTTAAGAAGCCATTAACGTCACATAGAATACACATTATTTACAGTCTTTAAAAATAGATAAAGTAAATAAATAAAAAATTTACATTTATTTTTTTACAATGTGCCGCTTAGTCCACCATATTTCTGATCTGATTCTCTAGCATTTGCAAATGAAAAGGATCAACCTATGTTCCAAATTATAAGGCACTGACTGAGAGAGTTCAGGCATAACCATTTAAATGTCAGAACATTAACACTGTGCCCCCTTTATCTCAACTGAACAACTAACTGTGCATGCTGTATTAACAGTATTAACTTGTTTCTATTCATATTGTTGCCTGTGGATATTAAAGTGGTATTACTTTGTCACTGTAATAATAGAATCCTGTATTAGTGTATTACCTTATTTAGTGTAAAGTAAAATGGCATTACTCTTCGTCGGATTTTGGCTAGTTTGTTAGAATATGGTTCAAATTTTGACTTCCAAAGTGGCCATGTGTTCGAAATCACTGAAGATCACTCTCTTAGAAAATCACAAAGTGAATAAAACAGTGTTTTATGATTTAAGCCCAAATGAGTTTTAACATTTAATTACAAAATAAAAGACATAGGAATAGAAAACCTGCCATAAAGATTTTGAAAGCAAAGATAAATTCTTTACCATACACCCTGTACCAACAGCTTAGGTGCAACCTCTGACCCCTATTTCCTGTTCACTTCACCATTTCACATGTATAAGCTCAGAGTATCTGGACTACTTTGCGAAGTCCTGCCAGTCCTGTTCCCTGCGTATTCCTGTTTATTCCTGCAAGCTTTAAATAAGTCTGGACCCTTTGGATTAACCTATGAGGCCAGAGTATGTTTTAACTCTTGTATCTATGGTTTTGCATTTTGGGCTGGTTTCTGTCAATAAAGACCTCCTGCATAAGGATCATAAACTTTCTCCTGGGTCCAATGTTACACACCACTATCTTCCACTAGGTTTAATCCCCATCGCAGCTGCGGTTTACCTCGTGAAATACTGACCAGGTAAAATTGTCCCAGATGTGTGCCTGCTTCTATTTTACAGAGGGAAAAGAGGAGAGAGAGAGACAGAGAGAAAAAGAGAGAGAGAGAGAAAGAGAGAGAGAGAGAGAGAGAGAGAGAGAGCCCCAGGGCTCCTACAGAAGGGAATGGAATATGTCTTTAGTGGTAACCATTTTCCCTTTAACAGATCTTTGCACAAATCTTTAGTAGAGAAAAACAGATCCTCTCATATGTAGTAGTGTACCGAGAGTGTGAATGTGTTGCACTATACAGGCCACTGGTCTTGATCAATGTTTACTGTTTTTTTTAATAGATAAGCCTCATGCAAGATGAATTACAAACCAAAATCCCCTGCATGTTAACTATTAAAGTGTTCATTTGTGTCAGGAAGCCCCAAATCTAAACTATATTACTGAAACAATAGGGATTTTGTCTTGTACTTCGGCCAGGTTCCTGTGGGGCCTTGTTTCAGTTCCAAAATAGGAGGTAAGGATAAATTAGAATTTGGTTCCCTTGTCTCTTCTACAGTTTTTATCAAATCCAATTCATTGTCATCCACCTCAAGTCAGTTATTTAATTTTTTTCTTCACAAAAATGATTGAAATCTTAAGTTAATCTTTCTTTAAGTGACCATAAATTACTTTTACATGGTAAATGTCCTTAACCCCATGATGTGCTGTATTCTCAGTCAATAACTGAGAGAAATAATTTTTTTGTTGTTGTTAATGACAGAGAGGCTTCTAGGACACTAGGACAAGTTGGAAGTGTCTTGAAAATTATAGCAGCATTTAATAATATACAGTAAATCAAGTCTCCAATTCCATTTAAAAAGACAAATGTAGTGGTTTGTAAATGTTTGTGACAAATGTTTGTGATTACTGGTCTATTGTACTTTGAATATACTGTATATGAGTTTAGTTAGCAATTTTTTCAACAATATTTGGTTCACTTATCTTGCTACCTGCTGGCTTGTTAGTTAATTAACTCTAGAACAGTTCATTGCTCCTCTCATTCATGTGCATGTTTTGGTACTTTTCTCCACAAATCTGTTATTTTCAGCATTGCTATGTTAGATAATCACTAACACAAAACTCGGCAACCTACAGACATGGCCACCATGGACTACATTCCTTATCAGACATGCAGACACACTGCCTTGTTCACAGTCACCGAGACTTTCATTCACAAACACATTGCAAGGTATACACTCCATGCATCTTACCTATCTTTACCAAACTCATTTTTCATTGTCCCTATGGTTTTTAGTTTACTCCTTTGCCTGTCCTAGTTCACGTTGTTTGCTGACCCGTGCCTTTCTTGTGATATTGAGTTTGCTTTGGATTACTGCCTTTGTATTTATTAAACTTTTAAACCTGCACTTGTGTCTGTTTTATCGTCTCTTCCTGCAAAAGTAAAAATACAAAGAAAATACTTTTTTTTTGCAAGAGAGAGAAATTATACACAATACTACTACTACTACCACTACTACTACTACTACTACTAGTGCTACCAGTGCTACTTCAACTGTTATGGAAATATGCCAGTCTCAAGAATTTATGACCTTCTTAATTACAGCTCCAATGATACAACAGAGATGAATCGGTCTGTGTATTTAATAGAGAATGAATTACTTAAAAGGGGGAGAATAAAGGAACTGGGTTATTGTCTAGTAAAGAGGACACTACTCGGGAATTCAATATCGTCTTCTCTGCACACACACAATAACAGAATTTGCACACATTTACACACTTGTATGCAAAGTCATGCATGCGAACTAATGCATGACCACAAGCCTTGCACACACTCTCTCTCGTTCTCTTTCAGATACAGATAGAGTCTACTGTATGCCTTTTTGCCCACAAGCATTAACAGGGTTAGCAGGAAAATAGGTCATAGTGCTCTGGAAAAAGAGGTTTGTTGATGAGCCTGGTACCATATTCCCTTCTCAGTCCTGTAAGTGTGTTGTTAGGGTTTGGGAAAAACCTGGCAAAGATTGTCACAAAATTTCACTTTAGATCCCAGGGTCTAGAATATTTATCATGAAGTCCTGATTTTCCACTCCTTCCCCAGTATTCCTTTATTCTCCCCCATTTTCTCTGTTTTACAATTAATTCAGAAAATTCATGAAATCGGAAATGGAAGGCCACTTTTTTTTTTTTTTTTTTTTTTTTAAAGTTTTTTGTTGTTGCTTTTGTGTAATTTATTGCACAACTTTCTTGCAATGCCCACAAAATAGGGCTTTTGATTTTTATAGGCTTTTTAATATAAATAAAATGCAGAATAGAATGCAGGAATGTATATAAAATTATAATAAATGCCTGTAACCCACTACTAGGCTTGGACAATCTCCCTGATTCTAAGGTCTTAAGGTTGGCAAGGATATTTCTGCTGTAAATCACATGGCCAACTAAATGCAGGCCATTTGATTTAATTAAATCTACACACTAATCCAAACTGTAATGCTGATATCTAAATGAATGCTTTAATGGCTTTAAAAGCAAGACATATGGTTGCTTGTGGTAAAAGGAGCATGATAATTCACTCCTGTGAGCCACAAGGTTGTTGGTGGTTCATTTTGCACACAAATATTTTCCACCACTATGCTGCAAATGTGTTTTGAGCCAGGCAGGATTTGAAGCAAACACCCTTAAACCTCATCAACAGTTATGATGGAAAGAGTAACAGGAATTATAAGAATATATACAAACACATACCACATGCTATGAAGGTAGCCTAGAGGAACATATTTACACTTTGTTATGGATCAGGGTACATACAGAATGTATGAGATTCATTTTAACAAAAAAAAGCAATTATTTGATCTTGATAATCAATAATTATGTTTAAAATAAAGGAAATTAACGTCATATATTTGTGAATTCTAACTCAAACCAGAAGGTATAATATAAATATAGATATTAAATAAAGGAACTATATTTCCCCTATTTCAGAAGTAATATACAGATTATAAAATATGACACCTGAACTTACTTCATAATACCTGGGCATACTTTCTGTTTACTATGATCTTCCAATGATCAGAAGTTCCAGTTTCCTAACTGGTGTCTGGAATAATGAAGACTACTACACTACAGTTGGCAGTTTTCATGCAAAGCCTCTTGGGTATGGAATAGCCTTCCTGCTATTATTGAAGTCTCAATATTTAGGCTAAAGTGCATACTGAGGCATGCTTCTAAGCTCCTCACATAAAGGTGCAATATTGAGGGGTTCTTGGACAATGTTATGGTAAATGCGAACATGCTGGCTCTGTTGTCCACATTCTCTCACAAGTTGACAGTTGAGTGACAGTATGCTTATTATTAGCTCTAGACCTGTCACAGTACAGTCCCTGTCTGCACTGTGATCACTATGTACACCATTTTAAAGGTACAGTCCCACTGATGCTTTTCCTGTAGTGTTTTCCTCTCAACCTCTCAGCCTCTCTTCTACTGGTTCTGTTTATTCTGCTTCTTCATCTTGTAGCCATTTAAACGTGATTTGACTTATGTTTATATTGACATTCCTATTCAAATGTGCCATTATTTTTACTTATTTATTTATATTTTTTGCTATTGTTACTTTTAGCTTGCTAATTCAAGTTGTCATGGTTTCTCTAAAAGTGTGTTGTGGCAATGTTGAATCTGCAACACAGAATGTAACTGAAGCCTCGTCTTTGTTAAAACTGTTAAGCAAAACATTTTAGTTTACATGATGTACACATATAATCTTTAGATAAGAATAGAGAAGCTAATAGAAACTAGCTAATAAGCAACCTGTTCCTTTCCTGACCAAAGTCTGCTTTTAAAGCAAATGTCCACTCTGACATCACACTGGCAATGTTCCCAGACAAGCATTTTGAGCCAAATATGACCTCTATTTATATGAATTAATATACACAGGATATGTTTAGTGTATGAGCTCTTGTCCTTAACATTTCCAAAATCCAGTGGGCACAAGATTATGATGTTACATATAATGAAGCATTAAAAAGCTGTGTTTTCATCCAGCATTGTTAGCAGTACAAACAATAGTTGTTGTTTAAGGTCATGGTTAAGGTTAAAGTTATGAATATATGTTACATTATTTAGAATGAATAAAAAATCTGTTCTACTGCCTATTAAATCACTAATGAAGAGAAAATGAAGCTTCTGTGATTCTTGCTTCTCATGTAAAATTTGGGTACAAACAGTACCCAAGGTACCCATCAGTATTTTAGATTAAAAGGACTTGCCAGAAAAGATCATTTAAAGAGCGTGAGTTATGAGATCGTTTAGTTATGACCTAAGGGCTGTGGCTTTAAAAGTGAAGTAATGAGCACTTGAGCACCAAAATGGTTCACAGCAAGTTCACTTTCAGCAGAACCCTCTGAAATATATATAGTATATATAGTATAAATAGTATATATAGTATAATATATAGTGAGAACTATTGCTATAGTGAGTTCTAGTGAGTGCTTATGGCTATTGTAATTGTTTTGCTTAGTCCTAGACACTTGATGCATGTTAATGCCTTTACAAACAGACTGAACATGGAGTTCATGGCCAGTAACTGGTTGCTACTTTCAACCACAAACATATACGTACAGACGATTAGCTGTCACTGATAAGGACTGGGTCAGTAGCATGTAGTTCATTGAGAAACAGCAGGATGTTTTTCATTGGCATAGAGACAAAGACTGCACCATGGGTGTAAATCTCAGAATCAAATATTCCTCCTGAAAGGCACAGTTTAATATTACTCTTACAACCATCCAGAATTTCAAAAGAAAAACAAATCTTTAAGGAGCACATAAAAATCATGTTCAGCGGTTAGTAATGTCCTAAATTCAAATAATTTAAAATAACTTGTTCATAAACATGATTTTAAGATTTTTTTAAACCGACCTTTTCCATGAATCCATCATTTTTATTACTCATCACACAGTGGTTCCATAAAGCTTCATTGTCAGACCTGTCACTAGTCTACAGATGACTGCACATTATCTTTACAGCTAAGATGTATAGGCTACTTTAATGCCCCCTTCTCCTCCCGTTATAACTCTGCTTGACTTTTTTTACTGGGTATGTTTTAAAAACTACTTACAGGCAACATACTGAGCCCAGAATGCATATTCATTCACATATGGAGTTCTTTTAAATCCCTGTTTAGTGTTTTGGCATTCGCTAGTTCTTCAGTGCATAATAAAAAACACCAGCCAAAATCAATCAGAAACACATGCAATTCTTTCTGTGCATTTTCTGCATACATGCTTTAACTTGCTCTTCTGCATTTAAATGATTGCAGGCTCTAGTGAGAATTTGTCTCACGCAATGGTATATGCACAGAAACACAGAAACCTCTCTCGAGCCATCCAACCCCCAACACACACACAATATACTGACCACAAGTAACACAGTCATACAGAAAACAAACTATGATTTATTAAGTAACAACTCTCACTTGAGCAACACTTTCCAATTACACAATTACTGAATTCAGCTGCTTTTTTGCTCAATACAGTCAAATACTGTTGCCTTCAGCATAGTCCTGGAGTCACATCTTTTCCATCTATTCTGTCAGCTTTAACTGGAGATGTATACTGCTTAACAACCTTTCAAAATGAGATTTCTTGCCAGTGACTGGGAAGAATATTATAACATTTAGCTGAAAACTCATTTTGGGAAGACCCTGTCTGTCATAAGGCATCTGTCATGGAAACTCCATCTGTACATATGTCCACCCAAATGATGGTGCTGATAGTTCTCATTCAAATGCCTTCAGTAATATAAATGAATATCTTGTGTCTAAGATCATAGTTGTGTAGTCATTTTTCCTGTTATATGTTAGAAATCTTCTTAAGTAACTTAAGCTTTGTCTAGCAGAAATATTGTTTACTCCTGTCTCTGTAATTCAATGCTTTTGAGTGTATTGAACTAAGAGGCTTCTGCAAATAATTACAGTGGACTCTAATCCAAGATTTGTTTTACAACACACCATATAGCCATATTTGCTTAACTTGCACTTTAATAGAAAACTAAACAGGATTACTTAATACAGGATAAATTCAAAGGTCAGCTAAAGATTAGACATTCAAATTTGCCCTTAAATTCAGCAACTGTAGTGCAACTATGGAATGAGATGATTAAACAACCTCTTAAGAAAAAAAAATACAAATTACTTGTAAAATATAACAATGAAGAGATTAAAAAGTGGAGATTATCAGCTGGACAACAGTGAGAGTTATTTACATTGTCCAGAACTGCAGATATTATCTTGGGGTTAATGTTTCACGCTAATATTATTTTATGCTGACCCTATGAACTTCTAAATGAAGTACAGTAAAGAAATATATTTATGACACATGTATCCTAGAGATAAGCGACAAGAGTTAATCTCTGAACCTATTTATATTGATCTTTTCCTTTTGTCACTGATGTACCTGTGCAGCAATATGCAAATCATGCAAATGATCTAACACAATAATTCAGTGAAAGAAATTCAGAACAAAAATATACACAAGCACACGTGTCCAGGTCTAACTGATAATCAGACTATCCTGCAGGATGACTCATAGCTGAGCAAAACTAAATGTCTAACATCTGAATGTCAATTTAGCAGTCACTCTGCAAGACATAAAGCCTGACTTACACACACAAATACATGCACATGTATGCGCACCCACGCATACACAAATATCATGCACATGCCCAGTTTCCCACAAACCTTAATAAAAGAAACGTGGGCAAAATTTAAAACATGCAAAATTTACTGTGATACTAATCCTGTGAGGTTGTAGATGCTGAAATAGTTTCTATGGGAAATTATTTCAGGTCTTTAAGGGAGGTGACTGGCCACTCTGGACAGCCTTATGCAATTTTAGCCATCTTGTTTTAATAAACCTAAACAGATTTCTAATCATGGCCCCAGGATGGTTTTGATGAAAGTTGTACAAGTTGCACATTTATATCATAACAGTCCGTCTGGCATGTCAAAAAATGAAAGAGCCAAAGATCAGCACTTTGGAGTAAATATTGAATAGTTCAGTGTTTAGGTCTTGGCATTATAAATCATAGTGCGGTGTTGTAGATTGGGAAACCCCGGATATATTTCCATGGATAATGTATGGCCATGCAGCCTGAAACAATTCCCCCAAAACATCTGAATACTACATCTATAACTATGTATTTGTAATAAACCACAATTACAGTGTAAACCATCTGTAAAGGCATGTCTTGAAGCTCTGGCATATTACAGTTTATCATTTTATACATATTTTGTGTATTTCTTTCCTCCATCCTGCCCACAACATTCCTCTCATTTTTTGCCTCCCAGACAAAGACTTAAGTAAGCTTTGTCAAGTGACTTGTAACGACTTGAGACTTGGCTGGGGCATTTTGGGAGATTTGACATTTTTTCCCCAATATTTACTACATTACTCAAATGAATCTACTGTGGCCCATTGATATTTATGTACACTATATGGCCAAACATTTTGGACACCTGACCATCACACACATATGTGGTTCTTCCCCAAACTGTTGCAACAAAGTTTGAAGCACACAACTGTATAAGATATCTTTGTATACTGTAGAATTACAGATTCTCTTCACTAAAACTAAGAGGCCCAAACCTGTTCCAGCATGACAATGCTCCTGAACACAAAGCGAGATCTATGAAGACATGGTTTGCCAAAGTTGGAATGGAAGAATCCTACCCAGATCCCTCTCCTCAACCCCATCTTTGAGATGAACTGCTCCAAAATATAATGAAGAGCCTTTTTAGAAGAATGGAACTTATTATATTGAACAAGCTTATATGGCTGTGGTGGTCAGGTGTCCACATATTTCTGTACATATATTGTATAAATTAATATGTTACATTACCATTTCCTAACTATGGTAAGGAATTTAGAGACCTCTACTAGGATCTAATAGGCTGAGCGCACACTGTAATTTAATGAAAGGCATAGCCGCTAATATATTTTAGTTGCTACACTTCACTCCTATATGACATTTTGTGAAATGTTCTTTTAATTTCTTAAAGTTATATTTTATTACTGGTTATTGGTGAAATTTTAAGGGTAATTTAAAATCTAAAGTAATTTGAAATTCCATTTTCTTGCTTTTTTCTTTAATTTGGCTCCATTTAGATTTTTTATTTCTTAATTGATAATCTTTTTGTTATATCAGTATATAAGATGCTATATACTTTTTCCCTTATACACCATAATGCCTCAAACAGTACACATTCAAAATAATCATACTGTACATACAAATACCCAGAATTGTTCTGCTGAATGGAAGATTTGTTGTCCCTACTGCTTTATACAGTACCATCCTTATTTGTAAATGATCTAGGCTAACAACTTTTTATTTTTATTTTACTTTACTTTTAACTTACAGTACCAGCTGCATGCATGCAAAGCAACTGCATGTCTTTCCGTCCCCTATACACACAACCCCCTATACTCCCGTCCACAAAACATGAAACAGTTCTCTGTAATCATGCCATGTGTTCATGATAAGCTGTAAACAAGCCTTTCCTAGTTCACATATGACTTTGACTCTCTCCTTATGTCCAGTGACTAAGCAATTTTACACACATTGGAAGCACTGCCTGCAATATGGGGAGGAAAGAGCAAATACAAGGCAAACAAATCCTCTGAGAAATGTTGTGACACTTTGATGTATAGTCATTTTCCTCTAACAGGTTGTGCTTTAACAATATATATAACATTCTATGTATATATTCAAACACATTGCTGTACCATATTCAGATCCAATCACTGTATTTAGATAGTACATTTCTAATGTTTATATATTTAACCAGATTTGCCCTATATGCCCTATTTATACTTTATTCTATCTAATTTGTATCTTTTTTTTATCATATTGTTAATTGGCTATTTTTATATCAAGGACAACCATCATTTCACTATATGTACTGTCTATGATTGTGTATATGATGTAAATTTTGATTTTTAATTGGCTTTTGTGTGCAGAGTGAGTTGTTCATCTTCATAATAAAGTGGATGGCTATCATTTGAAACCTCTAATCATATGTGCATGTTTGGTAACAATATGTTTTTGCTCATTCGAAGGTACAGTCTTTGTACACTTCATGTGTCTATTCAATGCTTATGAATGACATTAGAATGGTAGCTCGTTATTCTTATTTACTTGACAACATAACAATACACAATGACTGAAACTACAAATAAGCCTTTTGATTAAAAAATGGCATACTTGAATTATTGTCGTTTTCTAAAAGCAGATGTCAGCAATGGCTTCACGATGCCTCGTCAGTGCACTGTTTTTGTTTTTGTTGTTTTACCTCAGACTCAACAGACAGTTGAGTAAATATCAAGACCTTGAAGAGCAAAGTAATACATGCTAGAGATCTAAATATCATAAATGTTGCAGAGTAGTCTCCACAATCTTTGGTCATATTGAGGAACGATGGACATAGAATCTAGATTTTTTTTTCTACATTTAAATGTTTTATTTGTAAATGAATTCAGTGTACAAGGGGGAAAAATATATATATATTTATATATACTTATATATATATATGGAAACACTTATGTACACATTTAGGATTACACTAAAAATCTTAACCACAAACAACAATTTCCCTTTGTTTAATTTGCCTCTCAGTTTCCCCACCCTTAAAATCATACAAGTTTTATTTACATACATTCATAGGATGTGGCTAAAAAGACCTGTGTGTTAACAAGTACTCATAAAATTCATTCTATGAATGAAAGGAATGCCATTATATATGTACAGTGGGCCCCTTGATCAGAAAGAGGACACAAACAGGTAAGGAAGTAAGCCTTCCCACTTCCAGAAGTGCCCAAAAGTAATAATAAACACTAAATAAAACATGGCACCAACAGTACTGTGTTTTGCCTACTTCAGCCACAAGCACCTCGGAAAGTCCACACTGTTACCCAACCTTCTTAACAAACACAAACAAAAATGCTGATGTGTAACTGTTGAAAAGTTACAGTAAGTAAGCTTCAAATTGTAACAAAACCATTTTACGTTGACCGCTTTCAGTTCACTAAAAGTAACAGCAACAGTGTTTTGTTTGTGATTATGGTTGTGTTTTAAAGGTGGAGAGGGAATTGTGGTAGACGGGTGTAGCACCAGCATTAGTAACGCAATGATCTGTAGGTAATCCACTAACTCGTTGGAGTTTGGAGGCATATTCTGTGTTACAGGAAATAAAAGAATGAAACGGAAATAGAAGACACTTGGTTCCAAATACTCCAAAAGTCAGTCTCATTTAGTATCATTGCTGCTTAGTGCTAAGAATAAAATGATAACACTCTCATTTATTACTCTAAGTTGTTGGATTCTGTCACATTCCCTTGAACCTCATCAGTTGTTTTGGAAATGCTGAGACTGGTTTTCCAGTTTCCCCAGCACCCAAGTCAGACCTGAGATAAGAGCTTTATGGGTGACTAAGGCAAAAAAAACACAGCAGAGCCATTACAAGGCGACAGTAATAAAAATACAAACACCTTTTTACAAAACCAGCTTGCCTTAAATGCAAAAATGAGATAGTCAACACTGATTGAAGGTGTACATATTAAACATGTACAATTGGCACTGTGCTTCTTCTTTGCATTTCTATTGTCGTTCCGCATTCACATAAAAATGGTGTGGTTTCTGAACTTGTCCCCGTAGCTTATTCACATTGACTGATCCCCATTAGCACAGTCTGTATTAATGCCAGTCTTCTCTTCTTAGTAATCCATACAGAATGTAGCACCAAAGATGACAATGCATTTTACATTTTATGCTCTGCCACTGAGATTTAATTTAAAACAGTATAAATATGATGGGCAAAGCAGCAAGGCTCAGACATGATCCTTCTTATGAGTCCATTTGTTTCCTCTCACTTATTCATACGTCAAATGTTTTGCGGTTCAGTGAGTTCAACTGGGGTGGGATCAGGCAGCAGTACGGACTGTCCGGCTGTTCCTGGGAAAGCGGTGGACTTTGATGTGCTTTGACAGGTGATCGCTGCGGGCAAACTTCTTCTCACACACAGGACACTGATATGGCTTCACCCCAGAGTGGGACCGCCGGTGACGGGACAGCTCATCTGAGCGGGAAAACCTGGAACACACACAGAGAGTTCAGTCATGCAGGCAAGGCAGTGGCAAACCACTGATATAATTTATTTAACCTAAATGATTCTTAGATCATCCCCAAGAGAAGATCCTCAGCACAAAGAATAATGACAATGCCATGCTTTTGCTATGACTACAGCACGCACATTAGACACAGATATAGAGATGGCATTAGAAGTATTCTTATGGGCCGCATAATTAATCATCAGCATACATATTCAGCAAGTGAGCATGAACTCTGTTCATCAGCTGTGTTTGTCTGGAACCAAGTGTTTATCTCGGATACAAAAAGGCTGATAAGGTGCTGCAGCCTCAAAATGTGCAAATAGACAATATACTTTACAGTTTATGGCAGGGCTTGGTTGCTTTGCTCTTATGTAATCACAATACAGAACTAAAGCAGAGTACCATGGAGAACACAAACATGAACTACGTACATGTCTGATAGTTGTAGTAAGATAAGCAATGATTCTTTGTAAAACAAAAGAGAGGATTCCTATGAAAGACCACTACTACCACTGATACTGCAAAACCATGTCTTAACTATTCATAAAGGCATGTCTTTAAGCTCCAGAATATTATAGCTAATCATTTGTACATATTTTGTGTATTTTTTCCTCCATCCTGCCCCTTTCATTCCTCTCATTTTTGCCTCCCAGACAAAGACAAGTAAACCTTGTCAAGTGACTTGTAATGACTTGAGATTTGGCTGGAACATGAGCTTAATACTTAATACTTAATGAGTATTAAAAATACTACTCAAATGTATACTATATTGCCAAAAGAAGGTGGATATCTGGCCATCACACCCATATGTATGTAGTTCTTTTGCCACAATGTTGGGAACACAAATGTAAAGAATGTCTGCATGCTTTAGGATTACATTTTCCCTTCACTGTAACTAAGAGGCCCAAACCTGTTCCAGCATGACAATGCCCCTGAGCCCAGTGTGAGCTCCATGAAGACATGGTTTGCCAAATATGTGTGGTAGAATGTCCTGCACAGGTCCCTAGATTCAACCCTACTAAACCACTTTGGACTGACTTGCACCAGACCTCCCTGCTTGATATCAGTGCCTGATTTCTCTAATGCTCTTGTGCTCAAATCCCCATAGCTATGCTCCAAAATGAAGTGCAAAGCCTTCACAAAAATTCTGGAGGTTATTATAACAGCAAAGGGACCAAGCCGGGAATGGGATGTTCAACAAGCACATGATATAGCATGATGGTGTCAATAGCATGATAGTGTCCACAAACTATTGGCCATATAGTCTTTATATCGTCATATAGTCAAATTGGTCTGAAAAAATTAGATTGATATGGTGATGATGTGACTTTTCCTTGAACTTGACTTGCAAAAGCCACTTAGACCCTTTCGTCTTGGATGTAAGAGTGAAAATATTCAACCTGAACCTGAATTGACCAAAAATCTACAACAGAGTCATTGAAAGAATTATCTTGATATTCCTGCAAAACCCCCAAACCAACAGAAGTCCATCATACTGGGGGATTTGAGGCCAAACCTCAGCTGTGGCTAGTATGAAGACAGCTCTGTTATGTGTAAAACTCAGTGTATACTGACATTAAGAGTTCTCCAATGCAAAACTCTGAGAAACTAAAAAAATAACAATAAAAAATAATGAAACCACTGATATAAACCTTGATAGACTATTTTTTAAAGTTTGCATATTGTTATGGGAACTTCAAGAGTTTTTTTGTCTGCATAGTATTCAGAAAGAGATTATAGTAATGGAAGTCTCTAAAAGTCTTAAAAGAGCTATCTACTGGCAGTAAACTAGTTAAAGCTCTGCCGAGAGCTCTGATTTTATAGTGTGGCCTTCTAAAAAATTCTTTCTTCGAAAGCAAAAAGGAATGTCCTGTTTTAGAACTCCTGTAGATGCCAAGAGGCCCTCTCAGTTGCTGTTATAGAAATGTGTGTGTGTGTGAGTGAGAGAGAGAGAGAGAGAGAGAGAGAGAGAACTTGAGAGAGAGAACTTCATTACAGAGTAGAGGCAATTCCTAGAAAGAACACAGTCATGTGCGTTCACGTGTTTCTTTTTTCAGCTTTGTGACATCCTCCTCAGAGCTTGGTAACTCCACTGAAAGATGCCTCAGTGTAAACCATATGCTAATTGCCAAAGTACACACAGCCTTTCTCAGAACTTTGGTACATAACTTCCAGCAATATAAAATGTTACAGCTGAAACATTAATCTGAGATCCTCCAATCACCATCTAACACTTTAAACAATTCTTCAGTTTTCCCCCAAAGGGAAGCGTTAAAGGTCCTCTACAGTTATTCTGAACAGTACACTTACAAATACTTAAAACTTTAATCTTACTGGGAACCCATGAGGAACATATTTTTCTGTTCTCTCTTTCCCTGCTTCTGGTTGTGGTGTGTGTGGCCTTGTGAGAAGAAGCACATTGCATGAGAGAGTAGTGCAGTAAGCAAGAGGAGAGATCATACACTATGCCTGTGAAAGACATAGGTAGTTGTATGTGTGTGTGTGTGTGTGTGTGTGTGTGTGTGTGTGTGTGTGTGTGTGTGTGTGTGTGTGCACGTTTGTGTGTGAAGGATCAGGAGGCGTTCCACTCTCACAGTCATGGTAACTATTCAGTATAGCATTTGACCTGAAACAGTCCCCTGTCACAGGCTCTCTTTCACTGTATGTGTGTGTGTCACTGTATCACACACACACACACACACACACACACACACACACACACACCACACACACACCATACAGAGAAAGAGAGAGAATGATTCTTTCCCTTAACATCTACCATCTGTAAAGTTTGTTAGTTAACCAAATATAATTATGCAGGTTCATAAAACATTGACAATAAGTGATATGATACCTATTAACAGAAAAACAGGCCTGGAGTGTGTGTAGGTGTATGTTGAAATTGTGTTTGAGTTCTCATGGTTGGTTCTTGTCAGACCAGGCTTGCTGCCAGGTTGCTACTGTAGCATAAGAAGGAGGGGAGAGAGAGAGAGAGAGAGAGAGAGAGAGAGAGAGAGAGAGAGAGAGAGAGAGAGAGAGAAAGATAAAATGCTGCTGAGTTTCTATTGTTCCAGCAGTCAGATTCCAGTGTTCTAAAAGACTCACTTTTCTCTTGTTGTATTGAAAGAGAAAGAGCCTTGGGACATTTTCTGCCACACTCCCCAAACTGTGTCTGAGCTTGTCCCTGTTTCTAAGTCAAAATATTCAAAGAACCATATTAAACAACAACACACACCACTTCTACATCCTATCAAACTGAAAATCTGAAAACTGAACATTTATATTTAGCCAGTAACTGAAACCAAGCACATTGCCAGTTTCTCTATCCAAAATATTTCAGTCATGCTTTTTTTTTTTTAACATTATGGTCTGTTTTAGATTGCACCATGTAATTTCACATGATTGGAAAGATTGGAAAGCAGAAGTGGTTAGCAGTCAGAGATTAGAAAGATGTGTGTTGTCTACTAAAGAACCTGTAGAACATCCTAACACAGGTTGGAATTCATCCCTAAGACAACAAGCCTCTGGCTACCATACTCTATAGTGGGATAGGGGTTTTATTTCTGGTATAACATGTTTTGCTTTCTTCAAAGCTTGTGTACAATGAGCAGTATTTAGCAAACCCAAGACTGGCGGTGGCATTTTTCCTGAAGAGTGTTATATATTTTTTTTTTTCGTTTTTCTACATGGTACTGGTCCAATTCACTTTTATTTGTATAGTACTTTTAACAATAGACATTGTCTCAAAGTAGTATTACAGAAATTCTGAATAAAAATTTGAATGTTCAAAATTTTATTTTATCGCTAAGGAGCAATCCAGAGGCAACAACGAAAAAAACTCCTTGAACTGATAAAAAAGGCATTAAGGGATGTCTGCAGCAGATTCTGCTGTATGATTGAGATCCTCCAATCTTTGAGGATTCTTGCACTGATCTTCATAGGATTTCTTAGACTTTTGCAAAAATACCTCTCTGACTACGGTCTTTTAGTTTATGACCTATAACATTTTTCCAGTGATTCTCTGAAATCTGTTTAGTTCTGTTGAATTTTAATTGCAACTGTAATATTGATGAGAACAACAGATAAATCACAACTGAATTACTACAGGTAAATGTCACGGAATAATTCTTAATAACATTTTTAAATAAGATATTATTATAAAATGTTGTGTGTATGTAGTTTGCTAAATTAGGCTGTGTTTTGCTGTTACAGGGCTCACAAACCATTCTCACTGCTGTAGTCTTCTTGCTTGGGATTGGGTGTAACCTCCTTTAGCTTGTCTATATTACTGTTTCAACAACACACCCTGACCCTGAACACATGGACAACAACAAAGACAATAGATCTATTACACACAAGGCATAGCTGTTCGTTCTTGGCAAGACTCAATATCACATGTGACTTGGAACCACATGCTGTGTGTCCTGTTTCATTTTACAGTCTGTGAGGAAGTACCTGTCAGTGTCATCATATTTCTCTTTTGCACTTCACACTACATATGTATCTCTATCTATCTATACCTGTCTATCCATCAATCTAGCCATACCCTCAAACCTTACAAATCTAGATTTAATATAAATGTCTATCTATTTGTTTCTCTTGCCTTTTCACCTACAGAGAAAGCAGATGATTAATTTAGTAAATATTATTCACTGCCAGTATGCATCAACAAATGATAAAACCATCAATAACTGTTTATTATGTCAGTAATTACAAAAACATCTGCCTCTATTTCAGAACTGCAATAAATCTCAAGCAGCAACCAATTCCTATACCCCACTTAGGGCGCTAGGGGACCAAACTGTGAAAAAAAATGCACTCACTTCCATACACAGCCAGGCCAGTTACAGGCAAATGGCTTCTCTCCAGTATGTCTCCTCAGGTGAGCTTTAAGATGGCTACTCTTGGTGTACATCTTGGCACAGCCTGGAAAGTTGCACTTGTGCATTTTGATGAGATCTGCCACTGGATTCTTCTGGAATTTCTGTGCTCCTCCAACTAGGAGACCACCTTGGAACCCACCCAATCCAAGACCATCCCCTCCATCCCCTACAGGTTTTGCTGCAATGGGTACAGGGGCTATCCGCACAAATTTAGATTGGCCATTGGACCTGGAAGATGTAGATGAATTGGGGGCAGAGGGTACAATCTGTGGAACTATTGCAAAGGTCTGTCCCTGGATGTTCACCAGCAGTTGGGCAATTTTGATGTCTGTGCCTGGGGTGGGGGGCTGCGTTTTTGAAGGAGGAGTTGTAGCCTCACTGGGCCCCTGATTCTCCTGTTTGATCTGAATTGGTTGGATTTGAAGAATAACAGGCACCCCACTATTACCACTGCTGTCACTAGAGGTGCTGCTGTTCTCGGTGGAGACAGGTCTACTTTGGGTCTCTTTCTTTATTGCATCGTCTGTCTGCATAATTGGGTCATGATTACTTGGAATACTCTCTCGGCTTTTGGTCTCATACTCAACTCTGAAGTTTGATGGAAGCTTAGCCATTGACAAAGTTGGATTAGAATGATGCTGTGATCCAATTGGGCTTGTCTCTGGCACCCTAGATGAGCTTTTGGTCTCTTCCATGACAACCACTCCTGTACCCAATCCTAGGTCCAGCTCCAGCTCCACTCCAAGGTGTGAGTTTCCCTCATGCTTGAGAGACACCAAACCATTCATGTTTTCTTCTAGGAACTCTTCAATTTCCTCTAGAGTGGGCTGGAAAGGTTCAGCATGTGCCTCTTCCATGTTTGATGCAGACCAAATTTGTAAATCAAAGTTCTCTTCCTTCATGCTGTCCCTTTGTGAGTTCCAAAAGATGCCTGCCAAAGGAGTTGAGGTTACAGTGCTAATCTCAGCACTGTTGCCACCTCCACCACCAAGGGAAGTGTGGGATAATAGGAAGTTGAGGATGCTATCCTGGCTCTCAGTGCTTGATGTACTTCCATAGCTTGAGCTAAGGACTTGGGAATCTGGGGAGGAACAGGACCGCAAACTCGAGGCATCACTGAGGTCGTCTTCTGAGAATGGTGAAGGCATCACCTTATAGCTCGTTGAGTCTGATACCATATCCGATAGGTGGAACACCACAGGTAAGGCAGAGTCTATGCCACTGTAGGAAAGGAAGTTCTCTTTAGTTGACAGGAAATTATCCACCATTCACTAGAGTTTCCCTTTTATTCAAATTTATAAACAACTCCTGTTTTGATGCACAGTAAATTTTTATTCCTCAGGCTAGAGGGACCCGATGGAGTCCATGTAAACTGAGAATGTTGTTTTTGCTCACAGCAAGAAAGAAATATTGTGATTCCCACATACACCTAAAGCTCCAGGCTGCACCTACACCAAGAGAGAAGAAAGGATGAAATGTCAATATGTTTAGATAATGTAAAAAAAAATCAATAAATCTATACAAGTTTCAATCAAAATACCATATAATTCCCACTCAGATATGTGCAACTGTGCCATGTTCTACTTAAGTAAACAATCAATTTTCTGTTAATCACTTATTTATTATACCTGCCGCTAGATGGCAATGGCATATCATCAGCTTGTTGGAGAAAAGTGTTTTCCGATACTATGAGGGAACCTACATAAAGTGTAGACCAAAGACCCGATATAATGGAAACATTATATTTATCAGATGTCCCAGGAAAGCCGCTAGAATACATGATCGATAAATTAATAAAGATGTGGTAGAAGAACTTTTGGATAATAAACATAATCTCAATTACGTTATATCTGAATTCTGGTGTCTATTTATAATTGTAAATTGTTGCATAAAAGCAATAGAACAGAATAGAATTACAGTGATGTTTGGCTATTTGCCATAACACATTTGCCACAAGAAGGTTGTGATTCAAATCCCAGGTCCACCAAGTTGTCAGTGCTGGGCCCCTGAGCAAGGCCCTTAACCCTCTTTTGTATAAACTGAAATAAAAATCACTCTGGATAAAGGTGTCTGCTAAATGTCATGTCCTTTTGCTTAAGATGACATTTAGCCATTTATTTTATATGAGCTTGATTTACTTTATAGAGCTTGATAGGCTATAAGGCTATATGTGGAGAAGATTAGAAGTACACATTTGCTGTACACATGCGCCCCTTCACGGCAGCCAGCGTTTGTTTTCCTCTGCCTAGCTGTGTGCCCGACAGTAACCTCTGTGCGCCACTCAACAAACTGTCAACACGTTGAACGCTGAGAACTTAACACTTTTAATAGCGCTTCAGTCATCCGCGTGGGCTGCACTCACCTTATATGCAACACGTTAACTTCACGCGAGAGGTAGCAGATTACAGGCTAATCAACAGCTCACATTCCCTCTTCCTAGTTCCATCCTATAACAGTGTGCACTTCTAAACCCAAGTGCGTGTATTTCCACGTTATCCGTCATGGTCTTATATGCATGCATGTATATTAAAACGCTTAATGTATTGAGTTGAACAGATGTTTATCTTTTATTTTAAAACACGCATCCGTGTAAAGATTTACATAAGACTGCAAGTGTAAATATAAATGATTGGCTTATAGTGTGGAAACGTGAAATGTTTTCATTTAAATGAAGATATGCTCAATGCAACTGCGCTGAATATAAATCTATAATCGAACCATAGAAATGTGTAGAGTTTATTTCCATGAGATAAAACCATACACGCGCCTCTCGAGCTCTTCAACGTAAACATGTTTTCTTCTCAGCCAGCGCGCGCGTGCTGCAGCATTCGGAAGCAGAAATCACACACACACACACACACACACACACACACACACACACACACACACACACACACACAGACAGACAATCCAAAGAAACAAAATAAACTATTAAGTAAACCCTCTTACCCGTTTACTTTACCCAGTCTTTCATAAATCCAACGATTTTTTTCTATGCAATACTCCTGTGTATAAGAATTGGTGCACTTGCCCTTGAAGCCCTCGCGCGGTGTTGCTACACACTACTGGACAGATACGCGGCACTGTAGTTGTACTATGTCTGGGACACGTGACCGTAGAGCGCGCTACAGGGGCGAGAATGAGAGGCAGGGCGCGAGGGCTCGTCTCGTGAACGCGATCTGGTTGGATGCTGACGACGCAAGGCTGAGCTAAGCGCCTGCGTCACCGCGCGAGAGACGCTCGTGTTTTGGATGCAAGCGCATGGACGCTAGAAAAGCGGAAAATGGCACTTCCACCTTTTCCTTCCCGTCTTTATCTAAACGATGCTGAAGGAAAAGCTGCTGACACCAGCACAGAAAAGTGGCTGTGCAAAAGCCACAGTGCATCATGTGTAACACAATGAATATAAGAAATAAGAAGAATGCAACAGCATGGAATCTTTCTCTGCAATGTTTTATAGGGTTGGATGTATTGCAGACATTTTCTTTCTGTTCTTTAGGTTTGTGCATGTTGACTGACCTTTTCAATTTAGACCTCAGGTTTACAATTGTTTTAATTCAAGGACTGAAATATCTATTGCGTTGTATTGTTATTTCTATTGCTGTTGTGTTTCTTTAGCCATGTCTGTGTTGATTTGGATGGCAAAGGTTCAACAGTTTTAAACAAAGCCAAAAAATATGGCTTATTTAAGCGCTTAATTATGGCCTAATAAATCTTACTTCTAAATGTTGTTGTCTTTGGTTATCGGCTTTGAAATTATGGACAACATATGGATATTACATGTGTGTAAACTCATATATGTAACCCAGAGAAACAGGTAAAGGCCAATTTTGAAAATAGATTTCCTAGAGATATGAAGTAATTTAAAGTAAGATATGTCTTCCAAGACCTGATGTTACTCCAATTTCATTTCACAAAAGTATTGTCAGTGTAGAAGGGCAAAAGACCACATGCCTGCTCTGGGACAATATGAGGTCTTTGACCTCCACCTGTCTTTCTGTCTCTCTGCTGTCACCACAGGGTCACCAGTTTGTCTCATTGCAGCACTGCACTTACTTTAGAGTACCAGAACAAACGGTATGTAATTGCTGCTCCATATATATATATATATATATATATATATATATATATATATATATATATATATATATATATAAACTGTATTTAGTAGTGAAACAAAATGATTGACATTATCCTGATATCCTAGACAGAAACTTTGGGCTACATTCCCTTGAAGTGAAAGTTTAGAGAATAAAACAGTGACTTAAATATATTAGAAGTAAGAGTATGAGGAGTAATTATACTTGGCACAGACAGCACTATTGCAAAATGACAGCGAGAGGCTGACACTGTGAAGTTGTAACTTGGCACCCAGGTCCAAGACGAATAGTCAGAGCACATGGGGAGGTAAACACAGGTCAACATTTTAATAAGACTACATCAATGATATAAAGGCATCCCATCTCAAAGCTATTCTGGGTGAAGCTGGTAATTAAGCATATCCACATAATTAACCAGGAGGGTGTTTTAATTTAGACCTTTGCTTCCTCCACACCACACTAAAATATACACTAATGTGCATAGAAGATTAGCGAGGAAAGAAGAGTGTTGTTGTGTATGATGCAACATTCGCTTGTTTAAAATCCGAGGGAACTTCAGTATTGGTGATGCAGACAAAAAAATGTTTAATTTGTTAACTGATCAAACACTTATAATATACACAAACAGCCCAGAAAGAAATGTACATACACAATAGAGCTTTATTGTGAGTAGAACTACTGTACAATTTTCTGTGACCTGCTGTAACCTTCTAATACACCGATCACACTGCTGGATTTTGTTAGACTGTGGGACTCGGTGATGGAGGGATTACAGTGGTCAGATGCTAAAGGCCCCTTAATCGAACACTGCAATCACAGACTGTCTGTCTCAGGGATTAAACTGTTGCCTTTTGTCCTAGTTACACACAGATGAGCACACACAGAAACACACCATAATGCTTTTAATAATGGTGAAGCAATGATAGCGACTGGAACAGAGAGAAGAAATGCTGTTTCAACATGGAAAGAGTGGCAAAGGCACATTAAAATCAATGTTGGCAATGTTTAAAGCAGTTTTACAAGGCTACACAAATACAAAGAGCATTTCAATGATTTCTTTCAAAATTCCCAAACTAAATAAAAAAGCTACAATTTGGCTATTTCAGGAGGTTTTGTAGGCCTTGTAGCCATCAGGCTTGCTCATTAGGAAAAGATCCCCTCTCTGTCTTCTGAGTAAGGGAACTGCATATTGCATGTTTATTTAAGTGTAATGATGCATGATGGTTTTGAAGCATGGTGCTGTGCTTGTCAATTAGCTGGAGTTGAATTTATTGAAGGAAAACACCTGACACATTGTTTGGTTAATCTGAAGCACATTATGCACTAAGTAATCACATGTAAGAAACACCAGCACATGATACAAATGCAATGAAACAAAAGCAAACTCACTTTTGTGATCAAATGAAGTAAAAAGTCATTTTACTTTAGCCTCCAATATCTCAGAGATAAACAAGTCTCTTGTAGGTTGCTTTGCTGTATATTTGAATACTAGCCAAAAGGCATAAAAATGCTGCCTATAATCACCATTATTTCTGCCACATTCATTCCCTGTTTAGATTATTATAGATATTCACAGAACACTAAAACTGTAAGCCACCTACAAGGCTTTGCATGAGTTTGCATGAAATTACAGCAAAAGGAATATGCTGTAAATTGGCAATGTGTGAAACATTTGCATGAAAATTGCATGAAAAGGGGACAGGGAACAGGGACATCCATGGACAATGACTAACAGTCAGGAATGTTATATACAGTACAGTAAAACATTGGGATATAGACCAAGTCTATTGGATATAGACCAAGTCTGTTTTGTTTTACTACATAATACATTTCAAATATAATCACAGTGTTGGTTTTAATACGTTTCATTGTTACACACCAATAACTGAATACATACAGTATATTTTTCATCTACAAAAAGTAAAAATTCAGTCCTCAGTCATCAATGGTCTTTAGTCATCAGTCAACCTTGGCCTTGTACTGTGTGCCTTTAAATGGCTGCTTTCTAAATCAGTATTGCTTAAATCAGTACATGGTTAGTGGAGCAATCCTCACTTAGTCCTCACTGCACAGGAGGGGTGGACTCATAAACCATCTTGTATTTGTGAATGTTTGCATATTTGCTTGAAGGTATACTAAATGCACATGTGTATCATTTGTGTATCTTGCAGTAAATACTGTGAGACTCAACAAGGTATCAAAGCAGCATGGCCGGGCTATCAAATTAAAAGGCAAATATGACAGTGAGACAGGCAGTGATGTTTATGGTGTTGCATATTAATTATTAATATGTGACAGGTTTTCCAGCATGTAGATGGCAAAATATATTCCTAGTGCTATTATAGGTATTATAATGTTATAGTGTTATTTGGTTTACATTTACATCAGTGAGCAGTTACAGAAAAGCATTTACATTACATTTACGGCATTTGGCAGACGCTCTTATTCAGAGCGACTTACATTTACCTCATTTATGCAGCTGAGCAATTGAGGGTTAAGGGCCTTGATCAGGGGCCCAGGAGTGACAGCTTGGTGGCCCTGAGATTTGAACTCACGACCTTCTGATCAGTAGTCCAACACCGTAACCACTAAGCTTCCACGTCCCCGCTCGATCACAAATTGTTGTTTCACATATTTAGGTATGGGCATCATCCACTGTGTTCACATCCACTACTAGCTGAAACTCCAGAACAAGGAAACTGCCAAGGATAGAGGATGGGAGGTGCGGTGAGGGGAAAGGGGTTTTCTATTTCTATCCAACACCCTTTGGCTTTACATTTAACAATTTTATTTTACATTGCATATAAAGTAAATATAGAGTGTTGTGTTAAAGGGAACAGTGACATACATCACCAGTAGACATACTGCCTACATATATTAAAGAAGACATGATAATACATTTCAAGGCGATATTTGAGTGTGTTATTGTGCAGCTCTGTGGACAAATGGACAACATCTGTGTCTGCTTTGGTCTAAGAGAAAACATGTGAATAACTTTGTGTCTTAGGACACAGTACCACCTGCTGGTCAGAGAAAAAACTCGCCAAATTCGGTTGCTTGGTAACATAAAGTAAACGAAGAAAGGGTCTCAGCCATTGTGAAAAAAGTGAGTTCCCTACAGGCAGATTGAATGATTTTAAGGTTTAAATCAAACGGAATACTAAGATTATTAAATCCTTCATGGTGACTAAGGTAAGGTCTAAGCGTGACTTATTCTCATCCCCTACATTTCAATCAAACTTATTAACTCTTGTGTTATTTACAGTCATGTTATGTCTTTATACTTTATAACTGGAAGCTGGTGTTAATAAAATTATTATTATTATTATTATTATTATTATTATTATTATTATTATTATTATTATTATTTTTATTATTGTTGTTGTTGATGTTATTATTATTATTATTATTATTATTATTATTATTGTTATTATTATAGAAAGCGTAATATATTAAAAGTAGCACATTACAACAAAATACTGGTTTGACAGCTTTGAAACTATTGCCAAAGTTGTTGTCATGGAAATGAATCAACAACTTCTGACCAATTGAAAACAAGCATTCTACAGCGCTGCCTATAAATACACTCCATGTACACTCACAATTCAAGGAGATGCTTTTGTGGGAGGAATATAATACTATACAAATGCTTTGTCATTGCTTTGTCATTAAATCTACCGTTTAATAAGATTTTCTCATAAAAACTTTATCATGTTATATATACATCTATATATACATCTGTATGCAGTGGCACTTTAAATATGATATGTGAAGTTCATCACACTGTCTGTACAGTATGTGTCATATATATATATGTATGTATGTTTTGTGCACAAAAATAAATATAAAAAAAGTACTTTTATTTATTTAAAAGTAAATATAACCACATACCAGTGACACATTACCTCTTCATTAGCTCTTTGTGAAAAAAAAAATAGGAAAAAAAAGAAGAAGAAATATTAAAAAAATGTAACGTATATTTGTTAAGCACTTGGGAAAAGACTAACAGATGTTTATTTTAAATCTAGAAATAACTCTGATTTGCAGAATGTTATCAGCAGTGCCTTCACTAAAAGGTAAGATTGAAGAGTGGACGACTGTATTATTGTCTGTATTATTGTCTGTATTATTGTACAAGTCATATTGATTTGGAATGTTATTAATTTATCCCAAACATTAATCTGTTCCAATGTCACATTTCAGACATTTTTTGTGAAAGGCATATTGACCCTAGAGCTGAACATTACTTATATACCTTACGTCATATACTATATAGTTATGTGTTTGCATTTGGAGTATGTAAGCTTGTACTGTCCCTGGGACAAGTGATATTACCTTAATTTAATTAATGAACTTAATATTGCAGGTTTTTTGTATTTAGTATTTGCATTTATGACATATTTTTGTTTTTTTGTAGAGGATGGCTGTGATGGGAACAAGGGGAACAAGACAGAACACAACCCCTTTAAGATGCCTGATGATGACAACATCTTCCAGTTTAGAAAGACAGAGAAAACCCGCAGAAAACTAGTACGTGCCCCAGTAGACACACAATTAAATAAGTGTTTTTTTTGTTGTTGATTGTGTTGTTGTTTAGCTGTAGTGTTGAATTTAAGTATCTAGTTGGTTTGGTGTTAATTCAATACTTAATTACCACTTCATACTTATAAATACTTATAATTGCCCTCAAACGCAGATTGAATTCCTACTGTAGCTAAACCTGTTATACGTACCTATATTATTGTGGGTAATTAGTTGGTAGCATCTATGAGACCTATTAAGAGAGTCTAGATGTTTACCTTACAATATGTCAGATGGGCAGCTTTAAAATACTTTCATATCTTACATTTAAAGGCATATATATTCATATATGTCATAGTTATATAAATATGAACATCATATACCCTGTCATGGCCTTTTGACTGGTAAGGCTGCCCTTTATACAGCACTCTGCAGCAATATTATAATACTCTGCAGTACAATGCATGAAAACAGAGCCACAAAATATTATTAGCAGATCTATTATCAGAAAAATTTATAAATGCTTACCTGCTTGCAGTACAGCATGTCCAAAATTTATCCATAAACAGGAGTAATTAACCCCTTTTGGTTTTAGCAAATTGTAACTTTATGTGCAAAACATACTCTAAATGATTGTAATTTTGTTGTAAATGCATACAGTGTCGTCTTTGCATCTTATGCATATACTGTAACAGTACTTCAAAAGCGTTCCTTTAAGTGATCTTTTTTGCTATATCATTTCCTGGTACACCAATAGGATCTTTTTTGTCTATCTGAAAAAATATAAACTATAAGTATGAATCTTTTCCTTTATGTATGGAGACTTTTCAGACACCCTGTACTTTCACAAGACAAGACAGCAACACATTATTGCCTTATTCTTTAATTTGAAGTTATCTTGGCAATGTAATAAAACTGTTTTCACCAGAATGAACAATTCATTGTCTCAGTTATAACACTGAGCTGCTGCAGTGACATCCAACACAATCCAATGAAAAAGTTCACGTTTTCTGTACAGACTGTCTGGTATTTATCTAAAATTCAAGTACTTCAACAAAGCAGTAATTCTTTGCATTCTTTGAGTATTTGTGATATTTATGATCCTTAAGACAACCCCACCTGTTCTCTGTGGAAAGGTATTCTGATGAATTATACAGATTTAAAGCTTCTTTATAAAATATATTTGGATTGAAGAAAGCATTCTGTGACAGTATGGTTTGTGTAAACCTTTATTCAGTGCACTTTACATTCTGAGATTTCACATCATAAAGGGTCCAAATTAGAAAAAAAGCTTCCAAACTAGAAAAACCCATACATACATACATTTTACAATTAAATGTATAAAGTACCCATTGATGAACTATTTCCAAAACGTTCTTTAAAATAGGTTGAAAAATGTTGGTGTATTATATAATGTTCAACATAAACATGCACATATGCATGTCACGGTCCCACATATTCTGCTCATATAACGTATAATCATGTGTTCTAATGTATTATCATATGTCAGAGAGTGTATATATTATATCTTTTTACCTTTTCTTAGCATTTGCGAACATTCATACAGTATTAGCACCCAGTAAATGCATTGTTTTTGGGGTTTTTTGTTGTTTATTTCAAGCTTGAAATGGCAATGCATTCAAAATGTAACTTGTAAAAGCTGTGGTAAGTGTATATTCCTTGAGTAGATTATTCATTGTCTGGAGATCATTTTTATCTACTCACTCATATGACATAAAGGCAGGTGTTATAATTTTCAATTAGCATAATTCGTGAAGACAGTGTGCCTATTTATTTAAACTGGAACAGAACATTCTTAATCACATAATACAAAATATAAACCCTCAATTTTTCCACAGCACTGTTCCAACACAGAAAGTTGTTAAGTACAAAGCTTTTGAACCTTTGCAAAGCTTCCCTGAAAAGAGCACTCTGTGTATATTAGTATATACTGTATAGTAAGTTGGTCCTTGTGCGTAGGAATTCCAAAGAAATCTGAGTCTGTCTGTCTATGAGAAGAAGACCTACTCAGGCAGAATAAAAGCAAGACAGTTAGAGCTCAGAAAAAAACTGAGAGATGGCCTGGATGAAGAGGAAGCCGGCATCACAAATCGCTCACAGATTGAGGACCACCTTCCCCAAAATGTCCCTTTATCCAAAATGATCATGATTAAAGGTGAGCCAAAAATTTGTTAAAGTTTAAAGCGAAACACCTGCCTGAGGAAGACAACAAAACTGTTTTCTTTACTTCTATTAAGATATTTCCTATTATATCCTATCATAGATCGTAACATTGAAAAAGAGAGCATACGGGAGTTTATTAACAAGAAACGAGAGATGTTCTACATGGAGGTACAATTTGTGTTCACACACAGCTCTTACAGATGCTCAGCATGTTTCCTTAAATTTCAGTACCTTGTAATTCCTCCTCTCTCTCTCTCTCTCTCTCTCTCTCTCTCTCTCTCTCTCTCTCTCTTAAAGTATGCTCTGGCAGTAAAGAGAGAAGAGATTGCACAGCTAGAGGAGCGGGCAAGTCATGAAGAGAAAAAGTTGGCTAAAGCTGAAAAGCTCCTGGAGGATGATGCTGCTTTGTTTGACACATTTCTAAAAGAAAATGACAAGAACTCAGTGGAAGCCATCCAGATGTAATGGCATCACACAAAACACACAGAAATGCACATCTAACACCCCAAGTCACCTTTATTTATAGACAGCATTTAAAAGATCTTTAAAATGACTACATAAAATCCAGCAATTTATAGCTGAAAGGACATATATGTTACTTATATATACTTATATGTGAGTAAATACAGAGCAGTGAAAGACTAAACCCACAGAGGGTAAGATAGATCTTACTCTGATTCCTGGAAAAACTATGTTATTTAGGTTATTTAGGGTTTTAAAAGCGTCTGATGTGGCGGATCTCTTACATATCTGACATATATCTGTAATATACTTTTACAGTGAACCAGACCTAATAAAGGGTTGGTAACTGCATTTGCATATGACATTGAAGATCCCCAACAAGTGAATATTATGTTCAGTTACTCATATGATGATGTTTGTGCTTTTATATATAGAGCTGAACAGGAGAGCAAAGCAAAACTGGAGAAGGTAGCTGAGATCAAGAAGGTCACCTCTAAGATGGTGGCCATTAAAAGGTACGTATTCAAGTAACAATCTAGAAAACCTATAAATGACACATTAATACATTTCACTAAGCTAATTATTTATTATTCTAGAATATTGCCAACTACACGTATAGAAGCGAGCTTAATTCATCAACAACGTGTTAACCAGAACATGGCTTAATAAAGAACATGGCTTAATAAAGTATAATGGCTTAATAAAGAACCAGAACATGACTTAATAAAGTATAAAAGCTGTTTAGCTTTTATACTTTATTAATCCATGTTCTGGTTAATCCTTCGGTTTTATTCAAATCTGTTCTTCCATCTTTTACTCAGCAACATTTCTAAACTTGAGGACACACTGCAGGAGTACAAACTCTACAGGGAGTTTTTGTTTAAGCTTTCTCCTCCAGATTGGCAGGAGAAACAGAGAGCAAAGAAGAAGAGTAAGAAAACTAAACCCATCTCTGCCATCAATAGAGAGCATGCGGGAAAGAGCAGAGAGACAGACAGAGTCAAAAGGACTCAGCAATCTGATAGATGTAAGTATTCACCAAGTATTCACATTCATTCATTCATTCATCTTCTACCGCTTATCCGAACTACCTCGGGTCACGGGGAGCCTGTGCCTATCTCAGGCGTCATTGGGCATCAAGGCAGGATACACCCTGGACGGAGTGCCAACCCATCGCAGGATACACACACACACACGCACACACACACTCATTCACTACGGACAATTTTCCAGAGATGCCAATCAACCTACCATGCGTGTCTTTGGACCGGGGGAGGAAACCGGACTACCCGGAGGAAACCCCCGAGGCACGGGGAGAACATGCAAACTCCACACACACAAGGTGGAGGCAGGAATCGAACCCCGACCCTGGAGGTGTGAGGCGAACGTGCTAACCACTAAGCCACCGTGCCCCCAAGTATTCACAAATTAATTAAAATTCATTTCAATACACTTTTCCTGTTTTTGAAAATTGAAGAACAGAAAATGAACTACAAGGTGATAAAAAGCTTTAATGCTAACAGGTCGGCCCTTTCAGTATGCCACTATTAAAACTAACTATGCTGCTAATATATTAAACAAATAACATTAAAAATAAATGTATTTATATGTAGCCAAACATGTCACTGTACATTTACAGTAAACACTGTCAGCTGGGTTGCCTTTTCCTTACTGTTTTTTTTGCAGCCCTACTACTGTTACTACAGTGCATGTCTTTGTATCAGACAGGTAGTGATGAAGTGGTGAAAAGTGGCAAAAATTATCAGCATTTTAACTCGAACACCAAAAGTGGCAGTATTACAGTGCAACCCTATTTAAGACATGTATGTAAACATTTAAAGAGATGCGATGTAATTTCTAATGGTCAGATTTTTGCCAGTTTTCATGCTATATGTACAAACCAGGGTTTTCAGCCCTTGCATTTTTCAGCCCTGTGGGTTATTTCCAGCCCTGGGTCCAGACTTTTTTTTTGAGAAAAACCAGACTCAAAAAGACTCAGTGTTTAGGATATGTGACAGTATTGTTGGACCCACTATTTTTCCATCTGATACACAGATACAGGTAGAGAGAAGAGGAACCCTGTTTCACGTGAGCTGCTTCCTCTTCGTGAGGCCAGGGTTCCTTCTGGAGAGAGCGTGAAGTCAACTTCTCAGAGCGGCAAAATGTTTGTACAGTACACAAATACACATATCCACACATTAAGTGCATGAGTTTAACTAATAATGTTTGCTGTGTTTGTAGAGGCTCTGCGTCTGACAGTGACAGCTCAGAATATGAGGTCTGTTTGAATTATATAAAGACTAACTGCTCTTTTGTTTATAATGCATGCTTAAAGGAAGCTGTATCTGTAACACTATAATAATAATTTAATTTGCATAAGTTATTTTATAAAAAAAACAAATTACTGTTTATCATGTCAATATACTGGATTTACTTAATTGTTTAATTTACAACTGCTGTAATTTAAAAGTTATAAAACATATTAAAACATAGATAGGATATCTTTTACACTGTAGCCCAACATGAAGAAAAGCTGATTATTTTCCAGAAACACTTCTTGATAATTTATTGTATATTGATGTTTAATTCCTGTTAAATCAAAGCAATTTGCTTCTAACAATTTTTTTAATTAACTATTTATAATAAGTAACTATTTAAGTCATTTTTTATTCATTTACAGCTACATTTATTGTCTATATCCAAAACAAATGAATGCATAAAACCTTACAATGTCGCACCTCCAAACAGCAATTCCGTCACCATGCTCTCTGTTCTCTTTCTTGAAGTTAATATGACAAAAATATAAGTAGCTTGTCATAATGAAAATCCACAAAGCCCTACATTCTGAAGTCACGCAAGCGCTGTGGTATAATACTTAGTGTAACTTATATCTAAATGTTTCATACATTTCCAACCTATCTACAGGTCTACAGTGTTATATCAGAGCTAGAACTGATCAATGTGAGAAGATTCCATGTTAAGGTGCTGCATGTTTGACTATTTTTTGTCCTGAACTGACCACATAAAGGTTGTAACTTCCCCTCCTGTAGATAGAGCCAGAGCTGTACTTCTCAAAACCTCAGCAGCTGCTGGACCTGCTCAGTGAACTGGAAGAACAGAACCTTTGTCTGATACAAAACTCTCAGGAGACAGAGGAGAGACTGGAAGAGTTCAGACAGACCATGGAACAGACTCGCAAGAATATGTGAGCATGTTCTATGTTTTATAGTGCCTGCATTAGAGTAAATCAGTATTAGAAATCTCATTAGAAGCCTGTTAAACCTTTTACATTTCTGGGTGAATGATTATATGCATATAGTGAGAAAGAGGCCAACCACCTGAAGCAGCAGACTGATGCCATGACAATGGCTCTTAAGAGAGAAAAAGAGAAAACTGCAGAACTGGAGCTCAGTACCAGGTTCTTTGACTTTGGAAAGAGCAAAGCAGAGGAGGTGAGAAAATAATGGTGTTATCTATTTTATTATGCTTATAAAAATATCTGGGTAGTAAGAAATAACTGATGTTAAGGTATATTTCATTAATTTAGAGTAAAATCTTTAGGCTGCCACTGGCTATCTGCACTTTTTTATTTTATTTTATATTGGACTAATAAATTTACAATGATGAAATTTAGTGTATTGTTATATATGTTTTCAAAATAATGTGAGGGTACAAAAAGAAAAGACATGATCGAAATAAATCAGCTAAAAAACTTGTACACACAACAAAATTTAACATCTTTCACATAAAATGTAAAACTTCTTTGTTGTGTGTCAGGAGAGCACTCTGAATGCGCTGGGCCAGAAGGTAGAGGAGGTTTACCGAAACTGTATTGGAGACAGTGAAGCCAACCTGAGCACGTTGCAGATGCTGACGGCCATAGAGAGGCGTCTGGGTGATCTGCTGGAGTGCATAGAGCTGATTCCTGCTGACCGTCTCGCTATGGCTGAGAAAGCCAAGGAAAAAGAAAGGAGAATCAGGTCTGACTAATAAATCAAATTCTCTCTTTACTAAGTTAATCGGCTACATAGTGTCTACATGCCAGTATTTTTGTGTTTTTCTAGACAACGAGATGAGAAGCTTACTTTGCAGAAGCAGCACCAGGAAGAGAGAATCAAGAAAGCCACTGAGAGAGCTCAAGCTGAGATCAAGCAAACGGTAAGATAGAGGCCTAATTATTTAGGGATAGAGGTCAAATAAAAAAGGGGGCTGAATTAACAATATAAATACACCCTTCTAAAATCTAACCCTTCATGTACGTACACCTTTTCTAGACTGGAAAGAAGCTGATGCCTCGTTCCCAGCCTCCTGTTCGTAAACTCAAGAATAAAGAGAACAAGGATATCACAGACAAGGAGAAGGAGGAATATCTTTATTTTTTCACTTAAAGCATTTTCTGTTTACTAATGATTCCATCAGCACTCCAAGTCAGGGACAGGTCATTATATCCTTATATGTACACCTTGGAAAGACCCTAAACAGAGACTCCCTCCACATGAACCAATTTACAGATCCTTGAGTGTCGGGAAGTTTCTGTGAGAAGATGCAGAAGTGTATAATACATTATACAATAATGTGTCTATTAGTGCTGCAATGATAGTAATACAAAATAATGAGCAACAATAAGTCAGGGACTTGTTTATTGATTCTTAAGAGACTTAGCAAAAAAAATATTTAATAGAATATTTTATGTGTAGGCATATAAATGATAATGTTTTTGTATGGACAATACTTAGGACTTATGACCATACTCTCTCCCATTCAGAAAATAACTTTCATATGATCAATTTTTTAGAAGTTAAGCAACTTTTATTCTTTTCGCTTATACACAAACAAATAAGTACATCTTCATGTTTATATAAAACTATACAAAAATAAGCAAACAGTGGGTAAAAAAAAACCTTTCATGATTGTAAAAGCTGTTCTCAACAGTACCTGAACACATACTAATGACAATGTACATGACAGTCATTTTGATGGGTATGTTGCTGCATAAATAATCTTTACTATTATACCCTATTGTGCTGTTTTCACAACCTAATTACATAACCCTGCTTTAATATAGGTTTAACAAAATATACCAGATTTATCAAGCAGCTGTCAACTTGAGTCAATAGTCCCCAATACAAAATGTTTTCTTAAAATCAAAATTGTATATATTAAATCTTTGTGCAACTCATTGATGTTCATTAACACTTTAATGACAACATAGTTGGCTCTCAAGTACTCTGTTATCAGTAACAGTTCACGTTCTAAACAATGGAAACTTATACAAACTAATACATGAAGCACATGAAAGAACCATACACATCTGCTCAATGCATTGTATTCTGAAAATGTGGAATTAGGCTGTTTAATTGTTATATTAAATTCAAAATTCTGAGTTCAGAAAGCCTTCATACAAAACATGTAGTGTGGACACTGACAGCAGCCATGATGAAAGCAGATGCGATTTGTTGGCAGGAAAGAGAAAAACTGTCTGTAGGTATGCTGGGAGCTCCTGTCTCTCAGCTGAGTCTTTTATTCCAAGTCCTGTAGGTTAATAGTACTGCCAGTGAACTGAGAGTTATCAGAGCCATTATCATCCTCAGCCATGGCAGAAGGCTCCTAATGGAAAACATACACATCTCAGTGATTTCAGTATTCATCCACAGAAAGAGTATTATTCAATTTTTAACTAATTAATGTCTACAGGGCACCATAATAAAATTCAAATAAATAATACAATGGGGGTTTAAATAAACCATCACAAAACTACCTTATCTATACAAAATATTTTGAATTATGATACTGAACCTGCAAGATGTTGACAGGTAGGTCAACTGTTAGCTGGGAATGAGAACTGGAGGACTGTGAACTGAGCTGAAAAGCCAAATCTCCGTCTGTGGCAGGGTCATCCTGAAATACACAATAATATAATAAAATATAATAGCACACTGCACACTACCATGTAAAGTCAAACTGACCTAAATGCTTAACTCTACTCACCTGCAGTAGTTGAATCTGTACATACTGTACTCCTGTTACTGGGTCTCTGATAGTGAGCCCTGCCGTGGTTGTTGATGCAGTCCCTTCTCCAAATCGAGGACTGCCTGAAGCCAGTGTCCCAGCAGCACTTGAACCCTTCACCCCCTTTGTCTTCCGCTGAGTTGCGCCTGCAGAAGACGGACTTACAGCAGGGCCTTTCTGCTTCTTCCGCTTTGCCAGCTGGATGGCTCTGTAGTCTGTGCGGGCAGAACCACTGCTTTCCTTCAGGAAGGGGCAAAAACAGAAATGCACTGTTAAAGCTTCTATTTCTCACAAGGGCCATATAGACAAAATGCACAACTTAAGGATAACAACCAGTTAAGTCAAACTATCTGCTACAAGAAGAAACTCTTAGTCATATGCTACATGGACATATTTTTAGTGTACACCTGACCATAACACATCATACACAACCTTTCTGAACATTCCATTCTAGATTCAGCCCCCCTTTACTGTTATAACCTTCAAATCTTCTGTAAAGGCTTTATTTTGGAGTGTGGCAAAAAGGCATGGGGCCTTGGGGTGCATTCTGTGTTCCAGTTCATCCCAAAGATATTCAGTGAGGTTAAAGTCAGGGCTCTATACAGACTAGTAGAGTTTGTACAGGCTAGTAGAGTTTGTCCAAAACATGTCTTCATAGAACTTGCTTTGTACACAGAGGCATTGTCAAGCTGCAACATATTTGTTCCTTTTAGTTTTAGTGAATGTAAAATTGCAATGCTTCAACATACATACAAAGTTTGAAGCAAATGTTTAGGAAAGGCACACATATAGGGTAATGATCAGGTGTCCACTTATCAAAAATGTCCAGTAATTTCGTGCATAGATACCAAACTGACTGACTGTTAGAAAAACCTGACTCATCTGACGTTTGTTTTGAATAAATATTTTTAAGTGATTTATGCTCAATTGTGGTAAATGAACATATACTAACGTTACACCAGCGGACAAATTCAGCACCCTCTTAACACAGTGAAGTGCTTGCAGATGCAGAAGTGTAAACCTGGCCCAACTAATTTGCATCCTCTGTCCACTATACTCACAATAAATGCACAAGGAGCAGCTGAGGGTAGCTCCGTCTCTTTCTGCCCACTGTAGGATGTGGTGTGGCTAGGGAAAACAAACTGACTTAAAGCCTTGTTGTTCTCCGGCTGGCTCAGGACTTCCACTCCACTTATTAATGGCCCCACAGCGGCTTCACTGCCCCCCATATCAGCCTTTACCTGGGGAGAAAGCAGCTCCGGTACTGCTGAAGAAGCCAGAGGGGGAACAAGGGAGGAGGTAAGAGATGGAGCAAGAGATGATGACAGTGGTGACGTGAGAGAGGAAGAGAGTGAGGGAGTAAGGGATGGGGCCAGAGAGGAGGAAGGTGAATCTACAGATAAAGCACTAGTGGAGCTCAGCACTTGGAGCTGTTCTGCAGATGAGGTGCTCTGTAAAGCCAAGGCTGTTAATGCTCCAAGTGCCTCAGGGTTCACAGTCTGTACATCCTCCAACTGCAGTGCAGCTTGCTGTAAGACCCCACCCCCTCCCCCTGCATCCAGGACATGTACCCCCATATCCCCACTTGCAGCCAAGATCAGAGGGTCCACTGGTTTGGCTCCTCCCAAAGCCGAGCCCACTGAGGCTGGATCTATGGTAAGAATCCCACTGCTTGCTAAAGCCAAGTCCATGGTGAAGGAAGCAGGGCCTGACTGAGGGGAAGGACCTGTAGGTACAGTGGAGGCTCCTGAGGGAACATTTGAGAAAAGGGAGGAGAGATCCAGGCTGCTGAGCTCCGTTCCCACTGAGCCAGGAGTGGTGGCGCTCTGAGCTGCACTGGTGAGCTCGCAGCTGGGTGTCAAAGTGGCCGTGTTTTCCAATTGACTCAACACATCTGGAAAGAAGACAAGAAAAAGAGTTATGACAACAGTTATATTACAGATGTACCTGTACATGACTAGTTATATAATGTTCTTAATATGTGGACACATGAATTTCAAATATTCTGTGATAAAGTCCTTGAAAGTCCATGATGTAAATATTAAGCCAGATTCACTGACTGCACACTTACAGTAGTAAGTTCACAGTTTGTGGGTGTGTGAGCACACATACCTGGGCTGAGGTTGTGGTGTTTAAGCATATGACTCTTGAGGCTGCTGCGGGATGAGAAGTGCTTGGTGCATCCTGCTACAGGGCATCTGCTCCTCAGAGACACCCCATCCTGACGGTGTTTCTTAGAGTGAATGTACAGGCTACTCCGTGCTGAGAACTTGGCATTACATCCTGCACACAATGTGACAAATGCCTACAATGAATGTCCACAACTTTGAACACTTTTACTTCAAATTTATGCGTCTAACTCAAATAGTAAAGCAAGTTTTCGACAAAACCAAATGAGTGTACTAAGTTCATTTCTGGTCAAAAGTAATTATAATGAATTTGCAAAGCTTAAATCAATTTTAATGAACTTAGGATCAATTTCACGATCTTAAAAGCGTGATAAAGTCTTGTGTCACTGAACAACAAAGAAAAAGTCCAATTTGTACATTAGCTTTATCTTGTAAACCTTATAAATTCCATAAGATTTAAATGTAATTGAAATTGTTTTAGGTATTTGTCCTCTATTGACCTTCAGTTTTGAGGAAATTGGACAGATTTATATTTGATTGCCATGATTTAATTAATAGCAATCGTGCCATACTACATTATCCATTATAAACAGAATGTTTGCAAGTACGGCAAAATCTTTATGCAATACCACCAGCAAACATGTACAAGACACCAACCTTCTACTGGGCACTCAAATGGCTTAGTGCCCAGGTGGGTGATACTGTGGCCTTTCAGGTGCTCTGCTCGAGTAAAGGACTTTCCACAACCTTCTTCTGGACAAATGAAACGTCGATCATCATCATGCTTTCTGGAAAACAGAAATAGAACCGAAACAGAAAGAAAGCATAAGAAAGAATGCAAAAAAATCCTAAAACACTGAAAAACATTGTGCTTTCATTCCTGGAATAATGGGTGGATTCTTACCTTTTGTGGCGCAGCAGCTTTGACATGCTAGTAAAAGTCCATCCACAAGATTCCGAGTCACAGACAAATGGCCTCTCACCTGGCATCATTATAAGAGGAACATAGAAAATAAAACAAATTGGTCAGCTGTTCAAAAGGATTCAGATGATTTTTATATATCTATCCCCGAGTGATCACCTGTGTGACTACGAAGATGGATTTTAAGGCGACAGGCCTTGTCATAGCGCTTGTCACAGCCTGGGTATGTACAGGTAAACTGGCTTGACTCTCTGAAGTGTGTTCTGTTGTGGGAAAACAGGGCGCTGAAGGTGATGAAGGCTTTTTCACATCCTGGGGAGCAGCGAGCACGCACGCACGCGCACACACACACACACACACACACACACACTTTTATTCAGTGGCATGCACTCATGACATGGTGCAGGTTGAATATGTACTTCTTATACACTGCACAGTGGTTCTGAGGTTTAGGACCAGCTGCGTAATTACACTGGAGAGGATGTAAAATGTGATACATGACTTCTTTCTCACCTGGGAACTCACACTTATGAGGCCGTTCGGGCTCAAAGTGTGTCCTCTGATGGTTGGCGAGGCGCGTGGCACTGCGGAACCTTTCACCGCATAGCTCGCACGCAAACGCGTCCTCTTGCTCGTGCGCTCGCGCATGAGCCTTCAGGTTATAAACGGTGGTGAAGCGGCGGCCGCAGTTTTCATACTCACACTCGTATGGACGCACCTTGTCGTGCGATTGCAAGTGGCGCTTCAGCTTGTATGAGGTGGTGAAGGACCAGCCGCAGCCCTCCATTGTGCACTTGAAGGGCCTCTGGTCTTCAGCGTGAAACACCAAGTGCATCTTAAGCTTCTGGCGGCTCTCGAAAGCGCATGCGCAGCCAGGCTGCGTACACCGGAACGACACCGCGACGCCTTTCTTAGCTAAAGATACGAGGTTTGAGGGCTGTAGATCATCTTCGTTCGAACATCTTGGTTTCTGAGGTGTAGAATCAGAGTCGCACAGTGTCCCTTGTTCCCGTTTCACGGACGGACAGTTGTCCAGAGCGCCGAGCTCGGACAGTGAGCAATCATCAGTCAGCGTCAGTTCCTCGGAGTCGCTCACGGCGCCGCCCTCGTCCTCATCCTCCGCCATCTTACCCAGAGATTTCGTGCCACTCTCGTAGTTCAGGAGGACGATGTCTTCGTGCTCCTTCACGCCCAAGTGCTCTTTTAGACTCACCACTGCGTCCTCCTTGTACGTGTAGCCCTCCGGTGTGGCAGCCAGAGTTAAAACCCCGTTCTCGATAGTCACGATGATGCTCTGGTTGTTGATCATGATGGTGCCGGAGAAAGTCTCGGGTCCGTCTCCGTTACCGCTGCCGGACAAGTTCACATAGTCCGCCATTAAAGCTTGGCTGTTATTGTCCGCCAGTAAATCAGTGTTCTCGTGACCTGCAGCCACTGACACTAAATCACTACAACTCATCACATCAGGTCTCTTCGCCATGCTGCGCGTCTCGGCTTCCTGTTTCCCGTCTGTTTCAGAACCGGTTTCATTTCCAAGCTTAGAATCGGTTGTTAAACTGTCAACACTGCGTGTGGACGACGGTTTGGTTTTGATTGTCAGATTTCCATCTTGTGTTTCCGGGTAAAGCAGGTCGTGTTGCGCCTCTGCTCTCTTCTCTCCGTCCTCCTCACACACGTCATGTGTTTTTTTGAAAACGACGTAAAACTCCTTGGGATTTTTGTCTTCGGATGATGCAGGTGTACCGCCGCTGACAGACGGACAGGTGTCTCGGTGCTGTTGCTCACACTGCGCCGTGTATCCGTCTTCCTCCCCGTCGAACAGAGGCAGCGCCATTTGCAGCACGTCCTCATTCTCTTCTCCGTACTTTAGTTCGGCTCTCACGAAGTCAGGCGTCAGGTCTAAATCACCGAACTCTTTCTCCTTCATCACGTTCAGGTTACAGAGCTCAACATGAGCCACCTGAACGTCCTCCGACAGCGTACTGCTGCTTTCGCTCCGTTTCTGTTGTACACAGAGTCGAGCAGCGCTGCCATTTTGTGCCAGCAGCCGAAGCGGAGCAGACGACGGCCGGTTATTGTTGTTGTCGCTTTGCAATACGAAGCTGTTGTCGTTTGAAGTTTGCCTAGAAACAGTCCCTGTTGTCGTTCCCGACGACGACATACCACTCTCAGGCAGGACGCCATGTTGGTATTGAGTGTTTTGGGCATTAGAAAGCCCCTGGATTTCCATCTTGGTATCCCTGTAGCAGCGGCACGTTAAAGTCCCGCCCTCCGCGATCCCGCCGAGCCACTACGCGCTTTATGGCGAGCCACAGAGTCAAACCGAGTCCGGAACTGGATCGAGTCAAGTGCGGAACGGATCATTGAGCAATTATTGGATTTTTTTGCGTGCCACTAAAGCGCCGTTTGTAAAGCGTCAGTGGGCAATTTATTACATTCACTAGAGTGTCCCAAGTTATCTAAAATATGTATGAAATATCTTTTCCGCCTAATTATGAAGGACGCCATATTGTTAGCAAGTGCTAGATGGCAGTACAGGACAAGTCTTTGCTCAGCATCAGGGTCAGGTTTATTGGCTAAGTGTGTTTACACGCACAAGGAATTTGGTTCCAGCTGTTTGTGACTCTCAAAAGCACAGACATAACACTATACTATACAAGACAAGATAATACAGACATAAATAACACTATAACTATACAAGACAAGACAAGATAATACAGATATAAATAACACCATACTATACAAGACAATACAGACATAAATAACACTATACTATACAAGACAAGATAATACAGACATAAATAACACTGTACTATACAAGATGAGATATTACAGACATAAATAACACAATACTATACAGACAAGATAATACAGATATAAATAACACTATACTATACAAGATATTATAGACATAAATAACACTGTACTATACAAGATGAGATATTACAGACATAAATAACACAAGACAAGATAATACAGACATAAATAACTTTATACTATACAAGATAATACAGACATAAATAACACTATACAAGACAAGACAAGATAATACAGACATAAATAACACTATACTATACAAGACAATACAAACATAAATAACACTATACAAGACAAGATAATACAGACATAAATAACACTATACAAGACAAGATAATACAGACATAAATAACACTATACAAGACAAGACAATACAGACATAAATAACACCATACTATACAAGACAATACAGACATAAATAACACTATACAAGACAAGACAAGATAATACAGACATAAATAACACCATACTATACAAGACAATACAGACATAAATAACACTATACAAGACAAGACAAGATAATACAGACATAACACTATACTACACAAGACAAGATAATACAGACATAAATAACACTATACTATACAAGACAAGATAATACAGACATAAATAACACTATACTATACATTACAAGATAGCACAGACATAAATAACACTATACTAAACAAGACAAGACAAGATAATACAGACATAAATAACACTATACTATACAAGACAAGATAATACAGACTATACCAGACAATACAGACGATGTGAGACAATATAGACAGTATGAGTATTAAATATGAATACAGAATATATGGCTGATCAGTTATGAACATAGTGTGAGAGTGCATGGAAGTGCAAATAATAGTTTTGTGCAATATTATTCTTTTTGTACAATATACTGCAGCAGTAGTGTGTGTAACACGGATGATGAGATGACTGACAGTTCTGATAATGCAGTACTTATTGATATGAAGTAGGGAATATAATTATGGTGACTTGATAATCAGGGTGATTGCCTGGTGCCTGGGGAAAAACTGTTCTTGTGTCTGGCAGTTTTGGTAAACAAAGCTCTGTAGCACCTGCCAGAAGGGAGGAGCTGAAAGAGGTTGTGTCCAGGGTGTAAAGGGACAGTAGTGATCTTTTCTGCCTGGTTTCTGGTTATTGTATGGAACAAATCCTGGGGAGTGGGCAGGGGGCACCAATTATTTTTTCTGCTGTTTTTACTGTGCGTTGCAGTCTGTTCCTGTCCTGTTTTGTTGCTGCGCCAAACCAGATTCAAACCAGATGATGGATGTGCACAGGACAGATTCAATGACTGCAGTGTAGAAACAGCATCAACAGCTCCTGTGCCAGACCATACTTCCTTAATTGACGTAGAAAGTACATCCTCGGCTGGGTCTTTTTAATAATGGAGTTTATGTTGCACTCCCATTTTAGGTCTTGGGAAGTGGTAGTGCCCAGAAACTCCACAGATGGCACAGGGCTGTTGGATAATGTGAGGGGGAGTAGTGTTGAGGTGTCTTTCCTAAAGTCCACTATCATCTCCACAGATGATAGAGAACATGATCTATGCCAAATTTGAGCCCATATATGGGAATGTCATTGACTCCATATAGGGAAATCACAATTCATTTATTCCAGTCACAGATTGTTAGCCAGGTAGATCTGACAGAATAATTATCAGCTGTAATACTTCCTATATAGAAAACATGAGTTAAATGAGCAATTAGCAATCTGAATCATATTAAAATGTTTATATGATATGATAACTGATAATATATTATTAATATTTATCTGGCCAACTTGATAGGATACCTGAGAAATCCCATATATCTACTTATATATCTGTATATATATTTTTGAGTATATATACAACTTTTCTCAATTCCAGCAACATATATATATATGCACATATGCATAAATGCTGCTTAGCATAACTACCACTGGAGGGTAGTCTGTCTCTGCAAATTTACAAAATGCAAAGTGAGTATAAAACGTGACACATCAGATCCAGTCTTTGTCTGTTAGATTAAATGATTATTTTTATCTCCAGTTTCGACCTGGTGGTCTTATGGCAATTACTACTGTTGAGACTGGTCACAAGAGTGTAAATTATGCTTGTAATTAAAGAGTTAGACATATGAATAAACACTATTATTATCATGTTGCTGTGACAGTCTTGGTGTAGTGAATAAGAGGAAGAAGGATAAAGAAATCAGACATTTAAAAGGTTAAAACCTGTTTTTGATGCTTGTGATGACAACATTTTTTAAATAAACATTAATCATTAATGCCACATCTGAATACAAACTATTAGAATATTATTTAATTAAACTAACACTATTTCTGTAAATCTATTATTGTATTGTAATCGTATACCAATTTTAATCTTAACATTTGTGAGCAAAGACCCAAGTGGACTGAAGGCCTAGAACCAATTAGAAGCAATTATGGGTGCATTTTATCCATATCAAGTGAAGTCATTTGTTTGTACAAATTACCTCTGCACACATTTTTTATCTACCTTATTATTTAGAATATTAAAGCAGCTGCTTCATGAGTACATTGCAAAATATAATATGATTGTTAGTGAATTATTAAATGGATCTTCAGTAACAGAAGAAGTGACTGGTGTGATGTTCACTAAATACAAACACTACATAACCTACAGGGTCAGAGATTCAAGGACTATCATTATGATGTTCCAACAAAAACAACCTGACTTTCAAAGCCACAAAAACCAAATAGCTCATTGTAGAAATTCAACAGCAGCAGAACTGAAGTAGAGCATGTTTAGAGCATATCTCCAGCTTTTCCTGGGTATCCACATCTCTGAGTATCTGTTCTGGCATCAAAACACTTCAGCTCTTGTTAGGATGGTGCAAGTATTTATGCTTCCTGAGAAGTCATAAAAAATGTATCTGTCCCCAAGACCTTGTTTAGTTTTTACTGCTGCATCATTGAGAGCATCTTGACGAGTTCTATCACTGTGTGGTATGGAAAACACAGTGTACTGCTCCACAGTGTGTGAAACAAAATCCCTGCAATGTGTGGTCACATCATTGGCACCCAACTACCTGCCACTGAGTCTATTCACCACAGTACTGGTTTGCAAAGAGGACACAACATTATCAGAGGCTCATCCCAGTTACAAACCTTCTTTCATCCAGAAGGAGACACAGGCCCATTTGCACAGAATCTGCAACTTTCCCTACATCCATAAACCTACTTAACTCTACACCACATCATGTTTCCTACTACATTTCCCGCTCATGCTTTTTCTCTGCCTTGACTGTCTATAATCATCATGCAGCTGGGCTCCACCCTGTACATTCTGTACTACATAATTATATTGTATATAAATGTAAATTCATAGCATGCCATAGTTTTAGCTCTATATTTGTATACTATCTGTATATACACTTCTTTCTCTCTCTCTCTCTCTCTCTCTCTCTCTCTCTCTCTCTCTCTCTCTCTCTCCCTGTCACTCTCTTTCTTATGTCATATATATATATATATATATATATATATATATATATATATATATATATATATATATATATAGATAGATAGATAGATAGATAGATAGATAGATAGATAGATAGATAAATTTTAAACCAGGACAAATATGGCATCCCACTAGAATTATGCAACTGGTATGATGAGTGTCTGGCACACAGTAGTCCAACAAACTGTTCATATGCGTTTTTCAGGGTAAGCATATTTTATTGTAGCACAGCAAGAAAACTGCTAGACGAACTGATGTTTATTGACAAAAGTAAATGCTGTAAAAAGAATACAAAATAATAATAATAAAATAAAAAAATAAATAAATATTATGCACTCATGTCTTGAACAGCATTATATTTGGAAGTTACATTCTGTGCATGCCGTATTATGCTCCCAGGAAAGGTGCACAAAAGGAACAAAGAACTACTATTGTAATGCATATATGAGCATACATTTTGATAGTCATGCAAAAATATAAAATGTGGGATACAAATTAAAATGGCTACACTTTGTTCAATGTTGGCTAAAGCTGCATGCTAAAGATTTAACAAATTGAGTTAATTAATTAATTTAGTATGTAAATATTTAGATAAATATATCCCCTGCAAGCTACATTGTATTTTGTGCTATATACTACAATATTCTGCCATTTCCACAGAATATGTATTGTATACAATTAAATCAAGGACAAAATATACAGAAACTCGCATAGAAAACCAACACAGTGTGCTAGCTAGTGTGTGTTTATGTGTGTGTGTATTTTATATAACATATAAGCCATAACATTAAAACCACTAAAAGAAGGTGGTGTAAAGAATATGTAAATTATATTGATCATCTCATTTCACTGGAACCTGTCAAATTGTACGATATCTGAGGTTCTAAGCGCAATGAAAAAATTGGGATGGCTAGATGACTTTATAAGAGCATTTCCAAATGTCTTTTGGGCTGAAAGAAGTCAGAGCACACAGTCCATTGCAGCTTGCTGTGTATGGTGCAGTGTAGCTGTAGGCTGTTCATAGTGCCAATGCTGATCACTGTCCAATGCAAAAAGTGTCCACAACCGGCATTTGAGCATCAGAACTGGGCTATGGAGCAATGGAAGACGTTGAACATAATGAATAGTGTTTTATTTTTTACATCATGTGGCCAGGCATGTCTACATCACTTACCTAGGGTAAGAGATGGCACCAGGATGCATTATAGAAATAAGACAATCATGTGGATGTTACTTTGGCACATACCACATGCCTAAACATTGATGCAGACCAATGTCCAACACCCCTACAACTGTATTCCCTAATAGCAGTGGCCTCTTTCAGAATCACCCTGCCATACTGCAAACATTTTTCAGGAATGGTGTATTGAGGAACATGCAAAAAGCTCAAAATTACATAATTAGACCTCAGTCCTATAGAGTACTGTATAGCCTCACATTTTACAGGACATATAGGATCTGCTAATAAAATGTTGGTGCCAAATTCTAAGGTCGTTGAGAGTCTATGCCTCGAGTGGTCAGAGGTGTTTTTAATGTTATGGCTGATGAGTAAATATGTGTGTGTGCGTGTGTGTATGTGTGTTATATCACGTTTGTAACAGCAAAAACTAGCATTAATGGTCCCCTTTGATATCCATGCTATATCATAGGCTGCAACATATTACAACTACAGTAGTTACAAAGTTAGTTGTTACCCCCTACTGAGACACAAAAACACAGTCACTTCATTCTGTAATTAATTCTCTGTTTACAGGTCAAATAATCAAATAATAAAATGTTCAGCAACATAGAAGATCTATTCTGCTTGATTAATCAGAGTATGTGTCAGAGGTCCTCAGATGCGTACAGTTAGTGAATTTTAAAATTAGCAGCTAATAAAATACAATTCTTTTTTCAGGTCATTTGTATTAATTGTCCAAAAAGTCAGAGACACCTTTGGAGACATTAAGTTGAAATGTGGTATTCAACTTAATGTGAAATGTGGTAACATTGAAGTATGAAATGTTCTTATAACAGAAATGGATGAAGCTTGTTTTATAAAAGCACTGCTGTCTTACTAACTTGCTAGCTTCTCAGTTATGATCAAGACGGTGCTTAAAACAAAAACTTACAGTAAGCAGACAGTTTTGTGGCCATGCAACAACTTGAAAATCTCTGAGATGACAGGGAGACTATGGTAATTTGAAAAAAGTGCAAAACACTTTAAGACATATATGCTGCAACAAGAGAAGACTCATCTCATAGCTCCTGCCTTGTCAGCCAAGAACAGGAATCTGAGAATAACAATGTACACAGATTCACTGAACCTGGACAGCTGAAGATTTGGAAAAATCACTTGGGCTTTTTCAAATCTTCAACTTCCAGTTTAGGCAAAGATTTTATAAAGCTCAAATAATTATAGGTCTGTTGGTGATATACATGAACTTCCTATTTAGTCAGATCTTCAGAAGACTCATTAGGATTCCTATGCTTTTCTCCAACCAGGACTTCCAAAAAAAATTGTTGGAGAATTCAAATACTGCCCAAGAATGTTGTCTATCTAGGCAGCAACAATCAATTAGCATCAAATTTGGCCTCTGATCAGACACTCTGTAATGCAGTAAGCAGCATCAGCAGCCAGAGACAGAACAGCCAACAGATTTAGGGCATGAACTATTACATGCATCTAGAGCAGGAGTCAGTGACATGGAGCTAGAGAAAGAGTAGAATAATTTTGCATTCATTTGCAAAGAAGAAGCGGCATATTCTGTATCCCTCAGAATTAGCATAATGGCCCTGTGCTACATTTTCAAGTGGTAGTTGTGATCACATTCTCTTTTCCCTCACCTTTATTCACTCTCAGATTTCTTTCAATATGGAAAGAAATAATGTTTGAAGGTGCCCTTGCAGTCTAGACTCGAGCTTGTATATTTGGCCCATGTGTATTCTGTTGTGCAACATGGAATGTTTTTTACTCTAAACAGCCAACAGAGACACTCCAAACTCTTAAAGACCAGGGGGATATAATCCTTCAGAGCTAATGCCAAAATACATTATTCATCTGGTAAATTCTCCCAGGTTATGGCTAAAAGGAAGGTCAACCAAAAAAGAAAAAAGATTTCATTCATATAAAGTGAGGTGAAGATTATAAGCATAGAGTGTAACAATAAAGAAATAAAGTGAGTAGAAACACTGACATCTTGGTAAAAAAGAAATATAGTCACTTGATGGCTGTAAGGGTCTACTGAAAACCAAGCACTAAAGTTTAGGGTGGGAGACATGGACATTCAGACTGTGGAGGTTTGAAGCTGTGAAGTCAGGGAAATAAATCATCAGTCATTGACAGCGAGTATGTAGTCTGTTAGTTCGCTCTCTTTTTTTTTCTTAAAACTCCCTGTCAGTTATTCAGCACCCTGAGACAAATTCAAGATCCAATGATTGATCATCAAAACACTTCTATATTTAAGACATTAGGAAGAGCTTTGATAGGGTTCTCAAACTGTGGTATAGGGTGCAACCATAATCTTTTAGATACAGTCTTTGTAGTCTTTAACCCTAAAATATATCAATAATTCTCTTAGGACACCTAGAGACATAACGTCTAATATTTCATTCATTCATAACAAATACGCACAAATACCCATATGGGTCATCTATTTAAGATTTAGAAACATCTCTGGTGACGTGGTACAATAGTTCATGCTCTTCTCCTGGTCTCTCTGGGTTCATAAAGAATGGTTAACTGATTAATTTTTGCCATCCTTGGCACTTCAGACTGTGCCAGTCATTCTCTCTCTTATTTCTCTCTCATTCTTGCTCTCTCCTGACCTGGTCTTCATTTTCCTTGCGCTATTTTTTCTTTCTAGTTTTATTACTTTCATTGTCTCTCTGTGTGTCTGTAGAATATAGTAGAATCATAAAAGTCTCATATTTAAGTTGAAAAGAATATACAGCTCTGTAGATAATGGAACTTAATGGTTAAAGCCAAGTTCATTGCAAAGCATGTACCGCTGCTAAAATTTGTCAGATGAGAAAATGTGCAGATGTTCAGATGCGCATGTTGACAGAAGGTTTGTTGGGCATGCTGGAGGCAGGGGGGGCAGGACGAGGCTTGATCTCTTTGCTCTTCATAAAGGACAACAGCTGGTCAGGGATCTCAGCTAGAACATCTTTAGCCAGCCGAGCCATACTCAGGATCTGGTTTCCAGCGCGGTCAATGTAGTCACGAAACGGAACAAACTAGTCAAAGAAACACAGAGAGAAAATAAAGACAGACATTCATTCAGTGCCGGAATTAGCAACACCCCACATAGAAAAGGAAAACAAATGGAACTATAACATGAGTAGCATATATGATATCGTACATGATTAGGCTCATGATTATAATTGTATATAATATGTTAAATAGTTTGATATTTTATTTTTTTTTAGTTTTCTTCTTGTGTAATAAAAGAAAAAATATTACCAGCAACCCCACAATTCATATATACTGCAACCTCACCTGGAGAGCGCTAAACCTTTTAGCTAGTTATAACTTCTTTAACTAGCTTGCAATTAAAAGCAATTCTGAAAAATCCCACCTCTTCCTCCAGATATTATTTTTGTTTGGACATGCTCACCATATTATCTAATAAACTTAATTGGTTCTGTTTTTTAAAATTTCCTACAGTTAACACATACCAATTTTTTTTAAATATCCTGACTGGCATAAAGCATTTACAGAAGAAAATAAAAATGAAAGTAAAATCCTGACTGGCATGTAAAAGCAATCTCCCTTGATCTTTTTTTTGAGTCCTGATGTACATTTCTAGTTTTAGCCGCTTTGTATTCTTAAATACTTCCATGTACAAAACAGAACCAAGGACTACGCAAAAACAAACACTGTTTTACATAAAATGCATGTGTGCAAAAGAGATGACCAATTTCAAAATATTTCTGTACAGATTTGGGTGTATGTGTGTGCAGTTAATATCTTGTTAAAAGTTACTGGAACACCATCCAAAAACCAGGTCCAAATCATCGGTGATATATCACCATATTTCACAAGTGGGTATCAGGTGCTTTTCTTTGCATGCAGTTTCCCTTTATTATCCAAACATGGCATTGGCATGGATGAGCAAAAAAATAGATTTTGGTCTCATCTGAACACTACAAAAAATTCTAATTATAGTTCAAATGACATTTGGCATAGTTCAGACTGCTTTTAGGATGGATTGCTTTGGCAACCCCAAAAAGCGACTAAACTCTGCAATTCTAAAACTGTGATCTTTAAAAATAAATTATATATTACTATATAACAATATGGGATTTACAATGTACGCATACAGTACTGTAGATTAACAAGTTTACAAGTCTTAAAAACATCTCTTGTGCCATAGGATAACAATTCATGCTATTCTCTCTGTGTTTATAATGAATGGTCATACATTCATGAGAATGGTCTATGGTTAATTACTGATTTATTACTGAATTACTGAATTATTGATTTTTGCTATCCTTGCCATGCTTAGGACAGAAACTGATTTCATCTGCTTAAGTTTATATGTAAATGGAGCGGGTATACTGATATGGGGTATATAACTGCATTCTCAATAATTCAGAGTTTAGGAAATTCATCATAAAATACAACACATATTATGGATCCAAACTCCCTTCTTTCCCTAAGCACATTTTTTTGAGTAATATGCTAGCATATTAACAACATACTGTACTGGCATATTCGATTGGGAGAGGCAGCAATGGCATCACTGAGCAGTAATCAGGACCTGAAAGAATCTCCTAAAACAATAAGGCCTTGCAAATGGAAGAATGTAGACTTCTTGGTACATTATAAAGTTGACAGTCAGCAAGTAAGGGTACAATACTTCAGCACTAATACCACAGACACGTCTTCACATCTACAATGGTACTCAGGTAGCCTTTAGTCTGAACTGAAGAAATCCCCATGGTGATTGGGAGGTTCATAGCTGAAGCCTGCAGATATGAGTCTGTACTCGATGGTGGAGAATGCAGGATTCAAAAAGTCCCTTGATTCAGACACCCCATTTGGCTAAATGATTAATTAACCTTGTTTAATTTTTGCTACATTCTAATGCACAGCTTTTATTTCATTATAAGCTGCTAGTCTGAATAAATCATACAGACACGGTGTCATTAATACATTTCAATTAGGGTACAGTTATTTTTTACTGTTAACGTTTTAATCAAATGAAAATCGAAACCTAACATATATTCAGTGGAAGCTTATTTTGATGCACAATAATGTATTGAGGCACCATAATATTTTATCATAATATTGTATCACATATAAACTATTGTGTATAATGTTTATATAATTCAATTTTATTTTTGCCTGTTTTTAAAAAGGTGCCATTAACTCTGATGTTATGAAAGGGCTTTGGTACAACAGAATAGAGAAATTACCTGAACAATGTCTCTTTCCGCAAAGCGTCCTCTAGATGACACTCTGACCTCATCACCATCCAACTCCTCCATAGCTGCCGGTGAGAATACACACTTGTTTGATCTTCACACACTTTGTCACCATCATCCTTTCCCACACTCAACATTCTCACAGTGTATTGAAATGGTGCAGATATCAGCACCGTCTGTCAGTGTTGGAGATTGTTTACTCTTTTTATAGTGATTTCTATAATTCTGTGTGTTTTTCTGCCAGAGAGAGGGAGCATCTGTTTGTGCATGTGTGTGTGTGTGTGTGTGTGTGTGTGTAGGATGGAGGCAGATGTCAGTTAGCTCAGTCTCCGGAGGTGGCATGGGCTTAAGCACTGCTTCTCCAGGGAAGAGAGGGTACTTATGCTGTGTGTGTTGTGTGCTTAGGGTGTGTGTGGCAATGCATGTGTGTTGGAGTGTGTTAGTATGTTTGTGTGCATGCCTCAGAGAGCATAGTATCGATCCTAGAGATCCAAGTGTGTATGTAAATGAGACAGTTGGGTACTATGGGGCTTTGAGTGGTGGGTGACAGATGGCAGCTGAGGACACAGAGACAGGGACAAGATGAGGAGAAGCAGAGAAACAAGGGTGACGATGCAGTACAAGAGGACAAAAGACCAAGGACACAATGCAATCATGGCAGCTCTCAAAACATTTCAGCTACACGGAAAAGATTCTGGAGGTTTCAAAACTTAAATTAAAGGCACAATTCTAACCTTTTTTCAACCCAGTATCTATTCATCACCCCTGTATCGACTATGCCATTACAACTGACAAAACATTTTGCGTATTTCCCAGTACTGAGAAAAAAGGACAAAACTATTTACTTGAAACTCACTTATTATTCATTGGATTCCATCAAAAAAGCTAAAAAAAAAAAAAAAATGTTTCAAAATAGAATTTAAAAACTACAGCCACTGTATTCTAACAATAACAGTGTTTGGATGAGACGAACATGACAAACTTGTTAATGCTGCAGAAAAACAGACTACAACAATATATTTCATATAATCCTTTTTGTTCAGGGCTATTAGCCTAAATTAAGAAGGTAAAGAAAATTAATTTTCATGTTAAATGCTTGTTTTGTGCTAAATCGCTTTATCACTTTAATCTCAGTTTCTTAATTTAGCCAAAAATCTGTTGATTGAATAGTCATTGGTCTTTTGTACTCTTACTTTGTAAACTATTGTACTATTGTATTGTAGATATTGTACCTAGAGATTACATTGAGAAGCAGCTGACAGTCTCACAAGCACATAAAATTTTAAGTAAAATTCTACAAATTATTAATGCTGCAGTCCTTTTATTGTGTCTGTGTGAAAATAGGCTTCTGAAACAAATAATTAATGCCATGTTTCTGAGTATATCACAGATAGCACTCACATGTGCTAAGATGCAGAATATGCATTGTGTACTACACTTAAGGCTATGCAGCATAACTTAGCTGTAATAAGTCAGAAGAGAGACCTGATACAGGCTCTTAACCTGGACACTTTGCAAGACATGGTGCATCTACGTTCACATGGAAGAAAGTGTATTAATTATCTGTCTCTCTCTCACACACACACACACACACACACACACACGCACACACACACACCACAAATTTACCATCAAACTCAGCCGGACCCACACCCACAATAATGATAGACATGGGTAGAGCAGAAGCCTGAAAAAAACACAATCACATGTATATAATTATTATAAGCAATTTCAAATGCTACTGAAGAAAGCATACAGACTGAAATGCTTCAAAAACGGTAGGAACATTTTGTCAACCTACAAAACTGAAAAAGTCTTTCAAACGTGAGTATCAATTTAGAGTTCCCACAGCAGTTATTTTATATTTCACATTGCTAATGGATTCTCTTAGTTGCTTACAGTATGTACACTACCCGAAAAAACATCTGGGCATATTATGTACATTATGCACTTTAAGGCAATTTGAAATTTTATGCCCAATAGATATTTCCCAAAATATAAAAGCCTCAAAATCAAAAAGACCTTCAGATGTTGTGACGACGTTTAGAAGGTCGTGACTACTTTTCTTTGTGTTCATTGTTCAGAATATACTGTATATATACATACAGGTTTTACTTTTTAGCATATTTTGCTTTCTTCATTCCATTATTCTAGTTTTATTTGAATTCAAATTGTCTTACATTAACAACAGCTTCTTTGGTCTGCACCATGTCTGAAATGACTCCGTCTGTGATCATCAACAGCACAAAATACTGGGAGCCATCGGTCACATCCTGTGCTGCCCTGCAACAGATATGGACAGAGTTAAGAGAAAAAAGCAAGAAGGACCTTGTTGTTCTTACTAAAACATTTCCATATTATAACATAACACTGAAATAATAAGGAAGATACATGTTAATATAAGCAATTATATCTGCCTCTATACGCCCATACCATAACAAGAAAATGCAACATTCTGCAAGAATAATATGCAGTAGCAGGTATCCTTATTACACCCATTATGCCCTACAGACAAGCAACGTACAAATGTCACTTTGACCTTTTAAAATATCACTCTCTCCATGTAAGTGAATACTATAAATACAGAATGCTTAAATTAAAAAAATACTTTCATATATTTGTTTTCTTGCCTAACTATTTTTATGCAGCAAAGTAATTAGTTCCAACAATTCCAACAATTCAGCTAGGAGACAATACACCATGTTAATAACTAACTCAGATCTCTGCTAAATATTTACACTTGAACTTGTACTTCCCAGAATACACATCTGCTAACAAATTCAGTTTGAAACAGTTTGAAGGTAAACAGGATCAATTTTACATAAGGTGATTTTTTAAGAAAGGTTTCCCGCTGATATTCATATTTAGAAATGTAAATAGGGCTTGACTTTTCTACTGGGAGTATGAGGCTTGAAACTAATTGACAGTGCAGCAGACAGTAAGGGGTCGCATTAGTTCTGTGCCTGTTTGGCTCAGCATCTCTGTGGCCACAGGGAAAAAATGCTAAATCTCCTACCAACTAAATGGCTCACTATTCTCAAGACCAAACACACACACACACACACACACAAACACACAGAATCTTACCCTGCTACCTGGTTAATGACCGGGGCGAAGTTGGTCGGTCCATAAAGCTGGACTTTTCTGAGACTTTGGAAGTAAGCCTCCAGCACTTCCTCTATCCCCACACAGTTTGGGTTCTCGCTGTTACCATTCTAAAAAAAAAAAATATACATACACAATACACTAAGACCAAAGATTTTACAATTGCCATTTAAAGCTGTGTGAGTTCCTCATGACACTGTGGGATACAGGCCACCAGCAGCCACTAAAGTGCCTCATATGCAGCTAGTTATTAGACTCCTAGACTGCTCAATAGTAGCAATAAACTACAAAATGTAAACCCTACATGAGCAAAGAGTAGGAGGAATTGATACTGAATGTTACTAAATGTGAAAGACATTTCAGAAGAGACTTTTCAGATTTTGAATACTTCTTAGGCTGCATTGCATAAAATATTTAGGCACATGGAAATATTGAGCAGTAAGTCGTCAAGGTCAATACATGGGTCCTTCTTCTGTATTCTGTATGAATGCTTTGTTCTTGTCCTTATATGGAATTAACCCAGAAAAAAACAAAAGAGGGAGCACAAAAGTGTTTAATAAATTCAAATACATGAACAGTGGGACTGAGGAAGACAGGGTTTGTTACATAATATGTCATACTTGTAATTAAATTTGCTTTAGCATGACACAGTTTAAACACGGTCATGCTAAAATGGGTTCTAATTTAAGAAAAGCGATTACAGCCTAAAGTTAATAGAGAAAGTTATAGACTGTTCTTAACTAAATTAAATCATGCAAAGTATCTCATTACACCTCCAACACTTTCAGACTTGTAGCTTTTGGTAGACATTAGATCAGAGAGCTGTTGTTTTCCCAGCATTTGGGGTTCTTTAGCTTGCATGGTAAATACATTCTTTAATTTAATTAAACACATCGTTATATTCATTCAATTACATTTTTATATCTATAGCTCTTTTAACAATGGCCATTGTCCCAAAGCAGCCTTACAAGAATCTAAAAAAAATCAGAATAAATTATGCAAAATGTAAATTTAAAATTTTTTATTTATATTTATTCCTACTGAGCAAGCCAAGCCATAGGCAATAGTGGCCATGAAAAACTCACTGAGATGATATAAGGAAGAAACCTTGAGAAGAACCAGAATCAAAGAAGAACTTATCCTCACCTAGGTGACACTGAATACTGTGATTAAGTAATTTCCTTTCTTTAACTGTAAAAGTAGAATTGTATAAGCAGACGGATATTGATGATTTCATTTATCAGCCCTCACAAAGTAAAACCGATATTGTTTTCTTGTCATTTCCTCACACTTCCCTTTTTTCTTATTGTTTTCTCTGGTTTATCCACTCCTAATTACTTATTTGCTCCTCTTCTCATGCATACAGACAAGGCACATACAAAGCTCAAGGATAAGTCATTGGATTATTCCAATGCTTTCATTTTTGTCTCATTCTCTTCTTCAGCCCATCAATTAGCCTTTTATTCTGTGGCTTTATAAAAAAGCAACTCTTCAGCCTTGGAAAGAAACCTGGCTTCAGTTTGTTCTTAAACCATTTTCAGCACCTCTGTCTCTCTTCTCCTCTGCCTTTCTTGCCTCCGGGCTTATGCAGACTCCTCAGTTACTTTAGTGTGCATCTCTTCATATTTCACAGAGGGTTTTGTATTTTTCATAAGGCCTTTCTCATACTCTAAGAATAACAAGGGTGGGTTTGTGTGATTAATTATAATGGACCATGTCTGGCTGTGTTTCATTCTGATTCATACACAGTATACTGCAAAATTCTTCTGTCAACAAAACCCTGTGAAGCATTTACTTATTGATATATTAGGACAAGTTATAATAGTGAAATTCACGTGGTATAATGGAGGCTGTCTTTAATCTTGTCAGATTCATAATAGTGATCCCACCAGAGGAAAGGCATGGGAGATTTTGCCATCGGGAGGCAGCTTGGCTCCAAATCCATAGGCTGGGAAAAGCTTGTCACTGTCATAGTCCTGAATAATCTCTCCTACTGCCTTCAATGCCATAGCGTAGGCGTTCATCTGATATGGACTCATGTAATGCAGGGAAGTTGGCTGAGCCGGGTTACCTGAGATCACAGAAAAAGCATAGCTAAGCATATGTAACAACATTTACTCCAAAATATGACTATCATTTACAATTAAGCACTAACAAACCAGGTAATCAGCTGATATTTGGGACTGCACAGAAAAACTCTTGAATGGTCACATGAAAGGGGACAGTGTTAGATTTTGTGAGAATATGACATTTTATATCAAACTTCTATATTTAATGCTTAATGAATTCATTACTGCTTAAGCAACGAAATAGTCTCACCTTCCAGGTCTTAATGAAAATGATTTAGGAATAAGAATATTAATGTTTAAGAAAGAAAGGAGTTGAGTTGGTTAAGCTCCAGTCATTTGCTTGGAAAGTATTTCAGTTCACTTTGTGCAGTTTACTTTCTTTAAGTTTCTCAACTAAACTTGCAGCAAAGATACTCAGCAGCCAGGAGGACAAGATTGCATCATTCATTAGACATATGAATTGTCATAGTTTTAACTTGTTCATTTTAACACGGTCAGTCATTTCAGTTTTAATATTTTACAATAATGCTTAGTGTTAATAGACACTTACCATTTGATGCTGTGAAATCTATGGCCACAGTGAAGTTGAGTTGTGTCCTGTTGCGATCAAAGACGGTACAGATTATCACAAAAGACTGGCAACAATTCTAACAGGAGACACCTGAGAGACATTTGAAATATACCTATATCCAGGTGACTTGCATTTGTCTTTTATACAACTGAGCAGGTGAGGGTTAAGGGCAGTTCAGGCACTTGACCTCAAAACTTTCTGACCAGTCCAACATTATAACCACTGAGCTACCATTCATCCTTAAGGCTGTGAGATGCAAATGGGGTTGGAGAAAGTTTTTAAACTGAAAATAAAGTTGATGTACAGAACATATGTAGGAAGTGGTTCAGTGGTTAAGGTGACGGACTGCTGATTAGAAGGTTGTGAGTTTGAATCAAAGGTCCACCAAGCTACCACTGGCCCCTGAGCATAGAATTGTGCCCTTAACCCTTAGTTGTATAAAATGAAAAAAAAAAAGTAAATCACTCTGGATAATGGTGTCTGTCAAATGCCATAATGTGTATTAAATCGATCATTAAATATGTTTTAATGGTTTCCATTATACACCAGAATACCATGCACTTCTCCTCAAGTGTCGGGTTTGATTGCATTGCCTTCTTAAAAGGGTGCCATAAGCAGGTAAGTAAGCAATCACATAAAACACTTTTTGGACTTATCCAACTTTGTGAAAGTTCTAGCAGAAAAGAAAAAGGGTGAAAACCAGATTTATACAATCATATACATTAATAATACATGTTTACAATGCTCTGATGATTAATACAAAGACTTCCACATTATATTCACTAAACCATTCATGCTCAGAAAAACTGGTCAAATTAAATGTTGCTGTAATTTGCTAGAATCTATTTTTGTTCTGTCCATCACTGATCTTGTATAACTCCTTACTAACACCTCCATAGTTCCGCATGAGTGAATTCTGTTTATGGCTTATCTCTACTGTGTGTTTGTCCAGGTGTTTGTGTTAATCAAATCCTGGGATAACATGGATAAGAAAAGTCTGTGAAGTAGATTACCACTCTGAAGATTCCTTTGAGTTATCTGCTTCATGTATGTCACCAACACAAACAGTTGGTGCCTGTTTGACATTCCCTTCATCGGGTCATCCTCACATCACTGCCTAACAATATCTTGCGCCGACAACATTCTACGTTCTGACTTTCCATGTCAGTCTTTCTAATGCATGATTTGTAGTGAAAAAAAATGTTGATTTTTGTGACTAATACTTGGCTCAATTCTGAATATTTAAGACCTCTTGTTAAATTCTCTTTCACTAAATGTAACTTTTTTGTGCTCCCTAGACTATAGGCTAGAGGTAGGTGTGGCAGCAGGGGTATGGGCTGTGTAATGAGGAAAAAAACATTTAGAGCGAGTTGGTAATGGTCGAGTGGCTACACCTGTGTGTTATTAATGGGATGTTGAATTTATACTCTGTCTATTTTGCAGTAAGCTGCAAACATCAGACAGAGAATCAGTGCATGGTGAAATGAAAACACTTGCAGCTTTCTGCTGAGCCATCAAGTGTTTTATTGAGGTCTGCCCTGTTTAATTTCATTTTCTGTGAAGAAATAACCGATGCTGAAAAGCACAAAGCCAAAGTAAAAAAAAATGTTTTGCCTTCTTCCGGGATCCTCAATTTCTGTCACACTGTCAACACCATAGAGTGTTTTAGCAATAATTTTAACCTTATTTTAACCCTAAAATTCACCTTTTTAAATGTTCACTGTACACAATAAGAAAGTACTCAAGAATTAAATAGTGGAACTACCTAGCCTTGTGCTGTGTGCACTTAATGTACGTTTACACCTCCTACATTTAAAGTAGGTTTGATAAAAGAAAGTGTGAGTTGTCTCCCCTGTCATTTACAGCAGCACTAGTGAATTGCAGGTGTCTTTAAGTTTGTGTATGTGGAAGAGAGCAGATACCACTTTCCCTCAAGTATGATGCTGCTCTGTGATCTAGCATACAACAAAAATATTGTTGGTGTAATTCATCTTTCTTGGAGAATGAAATCTCCTATCAGATTTCAAAAGAAACTACCAACCACTGCTCTATAAAAGCAAGTTCTGAGGTGCTTTTTGGAAAGATTTATAGTCTCAAAATTAACATAGTTGTCATATTCCGTTACCCACTGCCTCTTATGTCTTCAGCTTTTGAACTGCTCCAGGGGGCCACTATCTTTTCCAAACTCGATCTCCGGAACGCCTATCATCTGGTGCGCATCAGGGAGGGTGATGAGTGGAAGACTGCTTTTAACACTCCCACTGATCACAATGAATACCGGGTCATGCCGTTCGGCCTCACCAATGCCCCGGCGGTGTTCCAGGCACTGGTAAACGACGTGCTGCGGGAAATGCTGAACCAGTACGTCTTTGTTTATCTTGATGACATACTCATCTTTTCCCACTCTCAGGAGGAACATCAAGTGCATGTTCGGACCGTTCGGATGCTTGAATCATTTGTTTGTGAAGGCTGAGAAGTGTGAGTTTCATGTCATCCAGACCACCTTCCTGGGGTTTGTCCTTTCAGTAGGCAGAATCCAAATGGATCCGGTTCGTATTACGGCGGTCAAGGATTGGCCGCGTCCTAGGTCACGCAAGGAGCTTCAAAGATTCTTAGGGTTTGCCAACTTTTACCGGCGGTTTATAGAGGGCTTCAGTGCAGTAGCCGCTCCCCTTCATCGGCTCACCTCCACTCTTCAGACCTTCACTTGGAGCTCGGAGGCCGAGCTGGCCTTTAATATTCTCAAGGAGCTCTTCACCTCTGCCCCCATATTGACTCTACCTGATCCAGCCCTCCAGTTTATCGTCGAAGTGGATGCATCTAATCAGGGAGTAGGAGCCGTTCTCTCTCTCAGAGGTCATCCAAGGACAATCGGGTGCACCCTTGTGCCTTCTTCTCTCGCCGTCTCACCCCGGCAGAATGGAACTATGAAATTGGGGACCGGGAGCTTCTGGCTGTGAAACTCGCCCTTGAGGAGTGGCGTCACTGGTTGGAGGGGGCAAATCAACCTTTCATTGTTTGGACCGACCACCACAACTTGGAATATCTCAGAACAGCCAAACGCCTGAACGCACACCAAGCTTGCTGGGGCCTCTTCTTCGGCCGTTTTAACTTCACCCTGTCTTATCGCCCAGGATACAAGAACGGTAAACCAGATGCCGTTTCATGCTTACACTCCCCAGAAGAGGAAGATTATACCACCGAAAATGTCCTTCCAACATCGGTAACCGTCCGGATTATTCAACTGGTCATCGAGAGGAGGGTCCGTCAGGCCACATCTGGGCAAGCCACTCCCAGCAATTGTCCTGCAAACAGACTTTTTGTTCCCAATAACCTACGCTCCCAGGTTCTCCAGGGGTGTCATTGCTCGCCTTTGTTTTGTCACCCCGGTGTGTCCCGTACCTTGGCAACCATTCAACAGCATTTCTGGTGGCCCACACACCGTCGGGATGTCCGCCAATTTGTGGGGGCATGCACCGTCTGTGCTCAACATAAGAGCTCTCATACTCCACCGGGTGGGTTCTTTCATCCTCTTACTGTCCCTCGACAACCGTGGTCTCACATTGCTGTGGATTTTATTACTGGATTACCTCCCTCAGCTGGTCAGACCACCATCCTCTCTGTAATGGATCGGTTCTCTAAGATGGTGCACTTTATATCATTGCCCAAGCTCCCTACTGCCAAGGAGACTGCTCTGCTCCTCCTCCAGCACGTCTTTCGACTTCATGGCTTGCCTAGAGACATAGTCTCTGATCGAGGACCTCAGGTCACATCAGGATTTTGGCGAGAGTTTTGTCGGCTACTGGGAGCCTCAGTCAGCCTGTCATCGGGATTCCACCCCCAGACCAATGGTCAAGTTGAACGCTGTAATCAAGATTTGGAGGCAGGTCTTCGCATCTTATGTGCTGAGCAACCTGAGTCCTGGTCCGCCAAGTTGGTATGGGTGGAGTAGGCCCACAACTCCTTGCCCTCCTCAGCCACAGGCATGTCCCTGTTCCAGGCCGCTTATGGCTACCAACCACCCCTTTTTACATCCCAAGAATTCGAGGCTTCTGTCCCCTCCACTCTCGCCCTAGCCAAGCGTTGTCGTCACACCTGGAGAAGAGCCTGTGAGGTGCTTCTTAAGTCCTCGCAGAACTATGCCTGGTGGGCTAACAGCAACCGGCGTCCGGCACCTAAGTACCGTGTCGGCCAAAAGGCTTGGCTATGCACCAAGGACCTCCCCATCAAGGGGTCTTGCCGCCAGCTCACACCTCGCTTTGTCGGACCATTTCCCATCTCCAGGATACTCAACCCAGTAGCTGTACATCTTAAGCTTCCAAGGAGCTTACGGATACATCCCACCTTCCATGTGTCTCACCTCAAGCCCGTTCAGGCCTGTTCTTTGGTTCCCTCCTCCAAACCCCCTCCACACACCCGGTTCATTGACGGGGGCCCTGCATTCACTGTCCGTCGCCTCCTACACTCCAGGCATCATGGGAGGGGAATACAGTATCTGGTTGATTGGGAGGGCTATGGTCCTGAGGAGCGTTCTTGGGTACCGGCTCGTCACATCCTTGACCCTGACCTCATCACCGAGTTCCACAGATTGCTTCCCGACCAGCCCGGTCGGTCGTCTTGAGACGCCCGCAGGAGGGAGGGTACTGTCATATTCTGCCTGCTCACCTGGCTGTGAAACAGCCACTTCTGGGGCGGCAGCCATCTTGGCTGTGGCACTTCCGGGTTAATACCACTTTATATTCTGCCAGACTATTTAAGCACGCTGACTGTGGACACTCTTTGCTAGATTGTCTCATCATGTAATCATGTTACCACTCGTGCAAGCCTTTTTCTACCCTTAAGTTTCAGTTTCGTTTTGACAGCTTACCGTGTTGGATTTCGGCGGGGTGTGTTCCAAATCGTGGATTTTCCTTTTTGCATACTTTTTCAGCCCAAGCTTTGGATATCTTGGTTGGATTATTTTTGGGTTTTTTTTTTGCTTCGGAGGACTAAAAGACCTTGTTGGATTATTCATTTGTTTTCCTTGATTTTTACTGTTTCCTGGACTCTGCCTTTTTGATTTTTCTGTCAGGTCTGTTTTTTGTTTGTGGAGTCCTGTCATCATATTATCTTGTTGAGGAGCATTTTGTTTTGACCTGTTATTTCTGTTAGCCCTGTGACTGATTCTGTCTTGTATGTTGCTGCTATTATTACAGAACATTCCCCTAATTAAAACTATTTGATTGGAAATCGTATGCGTTCTGCATTTTTGGGTCCATTCCCCCCTGCACCCTGACAATAGTACTGAATCCTGCTCTCAGACTCTTTCCAGAAGCCACTGTTAAAACTTGTGAAGTTTATTTTTCCTGCCTCTTTTTTTTTATTTAGCTTTCATTTCTGGCCCATAATCTCACTGGCTTACCTGTAAATCCTAAAGCAAATTGAGCCTGTTTCACTGTTCTATCTGACAGATTCAGTCTTGCATATGACCTACTACTTTGTCCCTTGGATACAGTTGACAGTTGACATGCTGTCAATCTCAGTATTCTTTCCACAAAAACAGCTGCCTATCCAGTGGCACAATTCCTTTATATTTAAAAAATGCAGTCATCTATTTTTTTTAACTTACCTCATTTCAAGGTGAAAATAATATTTTGGGGAAATTCCAGTCCAGTTTCTGAGCACACCATAAGGGAGAACCCATCCTCCTCAAGGTCATTTTACTGGACCCAACTGGGTCTAATGTATTTATAATATACAGTGTATATATTGATCATGTAACTGATCAAAGATGCTATCTAAAAAAAATACATAACCTTCAAAATAATTTCAAATATCTGTTAAGGTGTACTCATTTCACATGTTTTAAAACCTCTGGTGAGATTCAGACCCATGTCAAAATGAAGAACTAAGACAGTTAAATAACTGTTTACAAGATTCATCATTTGGCATAAAACCTTTTAAGATGCAAAAATCGGCAAAGATTTATTTTGCATTTCAATTTTCACCCTTTACTTTACCTATTGCTTTTATAACAAAAAAATGCACCAAGCAAACAAAGCTGAATAAAATGTTAGAGTGCCTAGTAACAGAAAATGAAGCTTAAGTGCAAGCATGTGCAATTGTTATGCACAAACAAATTAGTGACACTTCATGAATTTACAGGACCTGAGACAGGCTGTAAACAAATCATGAGGGGTATGAGTGTTCTTCTTACCCTCCTCTGATGAAGTCAACAAATGTGTATTCAGATTCGACTTTAAAGGAAAGCAATGTCACCTTCAGAGAGAAAAAGAAAATTGTATTGAGCCACAGCCACTCACAAACCTTTGTACACACACTTTGAATGGAAGCAGAACCAAAATTTAAACAGGTACTTACTGTGCCAGAATTGACATATTTTTTCTTCTTTCCTTTCTTTTTGGGATTTAAAACCTATACATAAGTAATAAGAGATATATGCTGATCATGGAGAACTTCTATCACGGTACCATTCTTACAAACTGCATCACAGAATGCTAATCATAAAATAATAATATAAATGCACAATGTGTGACTAGATGATACTACAATGGGTAGCAAAAACTGCCAAACACATCATTGGAACACATGCATATTATTAAGGACACCTCCAATCCAGAACAATGAAGTGTTTGTATGTCTCCCATCAGGAACAGGCTACAGGAGTCTGTGCTATCACACAAAAAGTTTTATGAACCCCTTTTTCCCATCAGCTGTACTGATGCAGATCTCAGGTTTACTAAGAATTGATTATCAGCTTGCATTTGATACTTGGGGCTTGAAAGTCCCTGATCTTCAGATTAACAATGCAGAGGTTTAACCATCAGAGCCACCACTGACCTAATTTGCACTGTAGTTCATTGCCCCTGTATTTGTACATGGACAGTAACATAATAGTAAAGTTGAATCTAACCAACCTTAACATAACACATATTCACATATTAATAGATCTCAAATGTAAAACTGTCCAGAAAGGATAATCACATTACACCATCACATATTTAATCACATTACCCCAGGTTAAACCATCTTAAGGTCAAAGATTCATATTTTTGGATATAAAAGGGATTTTTTGTTAGGAAATTAATAAGTAATAATTTCCTAGAGGTTCTAAGTAATCAGTTGTTGTTGGAAGTGAGAACTTGGCACTTCTATTATGATTCTGAGTTTAGAATATGACTGAAAGAATAATAATGTGTAGCCTGTGGCCAGCATTTTGCCCACACTTACCTCATACACATTAAACTGGCTTTGACCTCGGGATATCTCTCTGTAGCTAGTGGTGAATTCGCCAATAAAGTCATGACTGCAGGAAGAAAAGATGGACAGATTTTCTATGTTACGGCTGAGACACGATCATGCTCAATCTTTCATGTTTTAAAGTTTTTTCAGAATATTAAAAATTACATTCCCATAAATAATTAAAATTGCCATAGTCTATTTAAATCTCTTGGTTGGACCTCACTTTTTTTTACACAAACAGAAAATTTTATATTTAAAACTAAAAGAGTCATAAGGTTGCCTTAATTAGAATCATAAATAATTATGTCAATATATAGTATATAGTGTATATAAACAGTATATAAGTGTGTGTACACCAGGCATCAGCATTAGTTACTACCCACTCATTGACCCCAGTATTTCTTTAATGTCACACACAACTTTCCTTCCAGTAGCACTAAACTGAGGATAGTCATACACTTCCTGCCCTCCTTCTTTTTAGAAACACATGTAAAGTGATCACTTGTCTATGTCGAGCACTGATGCACTCATGCTGGCATTTCTCAGACTTTCAGGTTATACCTAGCTATAGAGGGAAATATGTGAAGTGATATCTGCTAAAGAGTAAATTAAATTTACCTTCCATCTCGATCCCAGTCATACACATCTACCTTAACGGTTCTGCAGGAAGATAAGGGATATGAGCACAGATGGAAATGAAGAAAAGAAAAGAAAAGTAAGACAGAGATGAAGTGACAGGTTGCAGTCACTGAAAGTGCAACACAGCTGATTTCAGCATCTTTAAAAGCCTGTGCAATTAATGAAATTAATACAAACTACCATATTTAAAGCATTTTGTGTTTGAATGATAAAAATGATAACTGTAGGGAATGGCAGAGAAATCACTGAGGTACACGTACAAACACTATAGTCAATATTTTGTCATTATGTGGATATTATCCAGTAAGAGTGCACAGCAGCAGCTTTCAAGGTCATCCTGAACAATTTGGCATAATTTTGTTTTGAAAAGTATAACCACTACAAATATACACAGGAGAGATTGATAACCTTGGCTGCATGACTAATTTCTAAATATTTCACAGAAATTTCAATCCGTAGATTTCTTTCTCTGCGCTTCTTTATACACTCACTGTCTACTTTATCAGAAACACTTCTATACTTGAACATTCATTCAGTTATCTAATCAGCCTTCAATCCTGTAGCAGATGTGCCAAGAAAAGAAATTGTGCAGATAATTGTCAAAAGCTTCAGTTAATGATCACCTCAAACATCAGACTGACGAAATAAATCTGATCTCTTTGACTTTACTCGTGGAATCATGGCTGGTACCAGGTGGGCTGGTTTGAGTATTTCAGACACTGTTGATCTCCTGGGATTTTCACACACACAACAGTCTCTAGAGAATGGTGCAAAAAACAAAACCAAAAAGAGTGAGTGAGCAACATTTCTGTGGGTGTAAATGCCTTGTTGATGCGAGAGGTTAGAAGAAAATGGTCAGATTGCTTTAAGCTGCCAGGAAGGATATAGTAACTTACTCTTTACAACTTTGGTGAGCAGAAAAGAATCTCAGCATTCACAAAACTTTGAAACTTGAGATAGAGGCTCTACATCAACAGAATACAGATTCAAACCAAGTTCTTCTCATGTCACCCAAGAACAGGAATCTGAGGCTATCGTTCGCACAAACTTATCAGAACAGGACTACTGATGATTAGAAAAAATTATCACCTGGTCTTTTTACCTGGTTTAAAACTCTCCAGTTTTGATGAGTCCATGCCAATTATAACTAGGTTCCTGTACTTGGCTGGTAGGAGTAGAACCTGTTGTGTTCTTTCTACTGGTGTACAGTAGCCTATCCACCTCAATGTTTGCAGTGTTTAGTATTAAGAGATCATTTTCTTTTCACCACAGATGTAACTCATGCTTATTTAACTTGCCAGAAACTTCCTGTCAGCTCAGACTAATCTGATTATTCTGCTCTGAACTCTCTCACCTTTCTAAGTAAAATATAGAGTCGTTTTGTGTGAAATTCTTAGAAGATCAGCAATACTTTATCCAGCCCATCTGGCACCATCAGCTAAGCCAGTTAAAGTCACAGACTTAATGTCACTCTTTGACCCCATTCTGATGTTTGAAAAAGTTCAACAAGAAGCTCTTGAACTGTATCTGCATGATTCTATGTACCTCACTGTTGCCACAGAATTGACATGCTTATATAACTGCATAAATGTGCAGATGTACAATATAGAGATACCAGTCAGCCTATAACTCATATATTTGTACTGAGAGAGAAAACCAACAACCCTCCCATCCCACCACCACAACATGTATTCTTAAAGAATTCAAACAGAAAACAAAAACAAACAGAATTAGCTAAGCTAGCTAGGTATGTACACACAGCAAAGCACTGCACTGAATTGTTCATACACATTTTTTTAGTTACCATCATGTATTAGCAATCTAGTTAACATTATGTTTACTATTATATGATTAAAACCATTGATTTAATAAGAAGTTGGCTAATATTATTTGAATTAGTTTCGCTAGGAAGTGTTAGCATTTCTGCTTCCACATATACTATTCACATCCCTGGATGTATACATTTCTATCTTCATCTGAGTGAAAAAAATTCATTGTCTTTGTTATATAAAACAAAAAATGTAGTCTTATTTATATTTACAACACAGGCTGACCTACACCTACCATCACAAAGATCCCCAATTATGTGAAAAGGATTTGTGTGCCTATTCCAAATTATTGTATTATAAGACTAGATTATAAGATGATAAGGTTACTATTAACTAGGTAGGGGATATATTAGTTTATTAAAATGCCCACTACAACTGGTTGTTTTGCTATAAAACTAACATAAATAGGATTTGGTGAACGGCTTGACAGCAGAGGACATGAGGCTTAACCTACAGCAGCTCACCTGTCATAGTCACCATTACACAGCGCACGCACAGGGATGGTGAAGGGTTGCCACACTGGGTTCAGAGTGTTCTTGATCACTTCTGTCTTATGACATATAGTAAACCTGTGGCATGTGACACAGAATATTCCTTAAAAATGACTGACTTCAATACTCATGTCAAGGAATCTGAACTAGCATCATCACATTTTTAAGTCAAATGCAATCTAACTGTTGCAGAAAAAAAATATATAGATATGACAACAAGGAAGAGAGAGAGAGAGAGAGAGAGAGAGAGAGAGAGAGAGAGAGAGAGAGAGAGAGAGAGGTTTACCCATTTCACTTACGTTCCGTCCTCATTGCTGCGGTAAAACACCAAAAATGGATCAGATTTGCCAAAGAAGTCCTTCTTGTCCAGTTTATTGGCACACAGCTGCATAGTAGCAATATCCTGAATTACAGAAAGACAGGTCACACAGATAGCACATAAAAAACACACATACTAACAAGCTGAAGAGTTTTCTCTTTTTTTCTGAAACAATTTCTCAGCAAACTACACAAACAACATAAATGACCTCTAGTCAAACTAAACCAAGAAGCATATATCAAGCCAATATGAGCACTCTGTGAAGACTTACTAGGAAAAGGATTTTCAAGGTATATAAGACAAACAAATACAAGACACACACACACACACACACACACACACACACACATATCTGTGAATCAAACTGTGAAATAAAACACCTAATCTGCTTGTGCAAATATCCTATAATGAAAGTTTTATTCTGTTGGAAGTGCAGGCAGAGAAATCACTGGCAAAGAAAAAAACTCTCATTTTCCCCTGATTATCTCTATACGAGCTGCACACTTTTGTATATTCCTTAGACATCACCTGCCTCCTACATCTGGCTTTAAGCTTCTTAAGGTTGTTAAAATCTGGGAGATGAATCTGTTTTGTGGGGCTCATGAAGACCTGTTGGATGTTCACAAAGATCTTTTCTAGTTAATTTTTGCATGCTTGCAAGCTATACTTTAAACTAATGTTATTTAAAAAAAAAAAAAAATGGTTAAGAGCACAACACTACACTATAATTATACTGTACACAGAACTTTGCTGTCTCAAGTAGGAGGTATAGCAGTGATGAGTAATCAGGCAAGCAACTTTCGTTGATGATGATTACTGTTGTTAAATAATATTAACAATGCTATGTGGTGCCTTGGCTTGAAAAAAGACAAGAAACTCGTGCACATGCAAGTCTCACACACAATGCTATAAAGAAAAGATGCTTTCAAAATTAAAGAAATGAAACATTTCTATATATAAAATTCTATAAATAGAATTAAACAGTAATAACCTAAACAAAGACAATAGCTGGTGTGACAAAAAAAAGAAAAGTACATCAGGTACATCCTGCTCAGTTTTATGAAGAAATTAGCTGCAAAGTTTTAATGAGCATTTTGGAGAATCTGCCATGGTTCTTCTGGATACTCTGACTGATGCACTTGCTTCTCTTCCTGCATGAAACACTCAGCAGCCTTCATTATGTTTTTTTTTTAGTATGATAACTGGTCTGTTACATAACATGTTGCTTTCTTTACTGACACAGAAACCTTTTTCTGTAACATTTCTTTTTTTATGGGGTAAAATTGTAAAAGAAAAATAGTGTTTTACTCAATAATGCATAGATAAGTCATAAAATAAACATCTATAACAGCAAAAAGGTTTCCAAAAGGTTTAGTTTAAGGCAGTAGTTGCATCTGCTAAAGGTCATTTTTAAATTATAATTTAAAGCTTTAATGTTAACCTACTTACATTTTGGTAGTCTGCAAACTCCAAAATAGTGGCCATTTGCATTCACATGAGGCTACAAAAAGCTTATGTTTAACTTGTGCAACCATGTGCAGAACACTAAGAGGACAGCATAACCTTTAGCAGGCTGTAAAATGCACTAGTTTGCCACAGATGACTGCTTAATAAGCTGTACAATAATGTGATTCAAGGAACGTGTAGTCCTTTCCTATTGAAAAGAAAATCAATTGTGTTCTCGGGGAGCATCTGTGAAAAAAACACACAACTCACAGTAGATTTAAAACCATAATTCCAGCTGAGCACTTACTATTATACGCAAGTAGTCATTAGTTTTAAAAGGCTTAAAAATAATTTTGACCTTTTTAATGGAAAAAAAATGCTAACTCATTTAGCTAGCTCAGTTTAATGTTCCCTGAGTGAATTAAAAAACAATGAAATGTGTAAATGTGTTATAGTTATGCATGTAGAAGTTTCTGTGGGATTCCATCTCTCTCTCTCTCTCTCTCTCTCTCTCTCTCTCGCTCTCTCATTATTTAGGTCTTTAAGATGGCTGAATGCAAGAACATGCAATAATCATCTCCTTATCCATTTCTGCTAATTGCTGCTTCTAATTATTCCAAGAGTGAAATATGAACTCTGAGATAAATAATTCTGTTTAGAAAAAGAAAAAAGCTATTGCATTAATATCCTTCGCTCTTCACTTATTTGATGAATATATTAGTCCCCTTTCATTAGCTAGAACTGTTAACTGCATGTATTTAAAGCATATTTATTATCATATGAAAAGATGCACCATCGTTCAGATTAAAACATGTGAATGAATAATGTATATCATGTATTAAACACATGATACTAATTAAGGGTAAAACATTTGGAGCAAATAGATGTCCAGTTTTAACTCAACAAGCAGTAACTGACATTTTTGTATTCAGTGACCCAGTTATATAGTTTATAGTTTCTGTGCATATGTTTTCATTTCTGTGGCATATGACAAATGGTGATAATGATAATATCACTGTAATTTGATTCAGAGTAATATAATGTGTCATGAATAATAAATAGTGTTCCTAAACTAATTTGCATATATTCAAATGATTGAGTGTTTGCTGAACTGACCCTGCAGTTGCTCAGTTCCTCAGCGTTTAAGATGATGGTGCCGCACTTCTTCCCTGGAATCCCACTGGAAGGAAGAAAGAGGGAGAAAGAGAACTCACAGCGACTCATTAGAGACAGAGTCAGTCACAACAGAAAAGTCTGTGCTAGACTATGAATAGTTCTGTGGTAAGAAGTGTGTGTGTGTGTGTGTCAGTGTGCATTGAGACAGAGCCTACTGTAAGATGGTGTGACAGAGTGAGAGGTCTAAAAGGTGAAAGTGTGAGTGGCAAACAATTGCTCAACACTGTCAACCAACAGGAGGATTCCAATCATTCAGTACCTCACTACTACGCACAAACCCAACACCTTTCAGTCAATATCAGCGTCTAATATCAGATATCAGAAAATAATAGAAGGACAGAAATTTTGTGTCTAGTTAAGAACAACAGAAATAAGGTAAAGAAGATACATGCAAATACTGATACAAAAATGTCAACAATCTTTTTTTATTCAGTGAATTAACATTATCACCTGTAACACTGGTGTGGATAGTTAAAGTTGGCTAATATGAATATCAGCTTATTTATTCAGGTGCATTAAAGCAACTATTTATTCAAACTAGGCTCATGATACTAATACTAATAGACTACATACAGTCGTAACAAATTCATTTATTTGTTGATTGATATTAAGTCTTATTATTATTTATACTAAGTGTTAAAAGAGACACTCTGGATCTAGTTTTTAGCAGTCAATTATGGGTCCCCATGCCACTAGGATCCCCAGAACAAATGCCAGATGTAAATTAATCCATGTTGCCTAGAACGCCAAAAGTCTCAGAAACTGTTGCACTCACTGTAGGCACTCACTGTAAATAAGATACGGTTTAATTTTGGATTTGGTTTAGACCGTTAATACAGGTCTATATTATGTACAATGGAGAAAAGGTTTGATATTTTATTTTAAAGGAAGAACAATTGCAGGTAATGTTATTCTCAGAGCTGTCTCAGGGCTACCTGGGAACAGATTATCAGACTGCACCTTTGAAAACGTCACCATTCTACACATGCAGAAAGCAGAATATAACCAGTGATGAATGAGGCAATCAATGCCAATGTCATCTCATTATACAGGAGGTGTAGAGAAGATGAGAGAAATGGGCAATCAAAAATCCCTTCATTATAAACGACTATTGTAATGCTGCCTTGTGACCAGCTGTCAAGTTGAGGTGAGCAAGTACTTTATAATGAATGGCCTGACAAATTGCAGCAGAATGCAGAATTACTGTTAATCACTACGGAAACATTCACTAAAAGTTTTTGAATGTCAAAGAATTGAATTTTCAAAATGTATTAATAGTCCTGAAAAAAAATCCTAAAAAATGGATGTATCCATCCATACACATGCACACCAGGTGGTAGTCTTGTGGAAAAGGTGTTGGACTACTGATTAGTAGGTTGTGAGTTTGAATCTCAGGCCAAAGCCCTGTTTTGGGAATGTGCATGGAAACCCACTTGGACACAAAGACCATGCATTGAACTCCTCACAGACACAAGCTCAGAATTGAACTGAGAACCTCAACACATCGAGGCTGCACTGCTAATCTGCTGAGTCACCGTGCCACCCATACTCACAAATAAATCTTTTCAATTCATTGTTTTTACCACAAAAACACTGAAGACATTCTGTAAAATGAAGACTAAACTAAATCAAATATTTGGAGTAATCACCCTTTTCTTTTAAAAATTACATTGTTCATTTGAGGTACACAGTTGTGAAGAAAAGTGGCAGCTCGGTTGTTCTATAAGTATACTGGAAAGTTGTCTAACTTGCCTTGATTTTGATCTGAGTAATCTCCTATTAATTAATATGATACGTTGTTCAGAGTCAAACATTGCTTTATATCATTTAATTTAATTAAAGTTGAAGTTATTGACATTGTCCAAGTCCAATGACGACAAAGACAAGACACACAGCAAGATACAGTTGAGTACCGAATCAGGTATGTCAAATATTTATACACTTTTTATTCTCTACTTGAATTACATTTTTAGCATCAGAAAGTGAATTAATGCACTGTGATATCTTGACTTTTTATGTTTTGAGGAGATTAATACACACATTGTGCCTTACCATCAGATGGCCATGTAGGTGAAACTTGTAGGTTTAAGTGAAATGATAATGACCTTAATGCTTTTGGTGTTCACAATGCAAGTGGACTAAAAAGGGGACGCAGTTCTCTTTCTAAACATTTTTAGAACCGAGTAGGTCTCAGACCAGTTGCTGGTCATGCCATATTTCCTTTGCCCTACCGCGCTATAACAGCAATGAAAAACAGTGACATTCAAATTCAGTTACTTTACAAGGTGCAGTCATTGTATGTAGATAAAAATAGTGACCGCATAAAAAAAGCAAAATGTGAAATCATCTGAGGAAAATAAAAGATTTTGAATGATTCAATCAAAAGAAAATTCTGTTTCATGAAATGAGTGGTTTGTGTAGACCAAATACATTCATACTCTTACTGAGCATGTTTGACCACGGCATAATTGTTGGTACCAGATGGGTACCAGTTTCCCGTAACTGCTGATCTCCTGAGACTTTCACACACAACAGCCTCCATTGTTGACTCAGAATGGCACAATTAAAGAAAAAACATTCAGGAAGCTGCAGTTCTACAGACAGAAACACCTTGTCAATGAGAGAGGTCACTGGAGAATAGCCAGACTATTTTGAGCTGATAAAAAAAGCTACAGTAACTCAGATAATCACTATGAACAATTGTGGTGCATCAATTTATGGCCAGAATTTACACATTTTCAAACTTCAGACATGATAAATCAGCATGTCACAAAGAAACTGCTTTCATGACAATGAGTTCTTCAGTAATCTTCCCAGTCACTGGCTCTGAATCCAGTAGAACACCATTACAGTGTGGTAGAACAGGAGATTCACCTGATAAATCTGCAGGAATGTGTGATGCAATCATGTCAACATGGACTAAGAGCTCAAAGGAATTTTTTCACCATCTTGTTGAATCCACACCATAAAGAATTGATGCTATTTTGAGAGCAAAGGGAGACCCCACCAGTATTATTATATTGTTCCTTATAAAGTGGCCAGCCATGGATATTATAATAGTCCATTTTAATAGTCTGCTCTATAGCAATGCCTCTATTAGCATATGTGTAATATTAATAGCTAACAGTGCTGATGTTGTGGGAGCACACAACCCCACAGAAAGCCACTTAACTTTTCTTTCTTTTATTTAAGGTAAGGTAATGTACGGTAAAACTGGAGCGGTGTAGAACACCAACCCACAAGTTTCTTCAGAGGTGGTCTGAGTGCAGTTCCCTTCAGGGGTCTGAGTTCATTTGATGTGTTCACATATGTGTCATCAATCTGAGAATACTTGGGACACTCAAATGGACCGCATTGCTACATGTGAGTAATGCTGCAGAGAAGCTGTATCTCTAGCCAGGAAAAAACAAAGAAACTCAGTAATTCCTATTCAGGAACACAGAATAATCTTTTCAATACCAAGTTCAGCAAATGACAATGTACAGAAAACAAAGTAACATTTCCTTATTTGAAATGATTTACGAAGTTGTATCAGAAGAAGAAGCCTTTATTTTAGTCAAATATACATTTACCAGACACCCTTATCCAGAGTGACTTAGTTTTTTTTATGTCAATTTATACAACTAAGCAATTGAGGGTGAAGGGCCTTGCTCAGGGGCCCAGCACTGGCAGCTTGTTGGACCTGGGATTTGAACTTATGACCCCTTGATCAGTAGTTCAACACCTTAAACACTGAGCTACTACTTCCCTATAGAACAGTGGGCTACTTTTCTTCACATATTGCAGCTTAGGAAGTTGGGGTCAAAATGCAGGTTCAGCAATGATACAGTGCCCCCTGGAGCAGAGAGGGTTAAGGGCCTTGCTCAGGGCCCAACAGTGGCAGCTTGGCAGTGCTGGGGTTTAAACCCCAACCATCTGATCAACAACAGAGTTTTGTTATGAAACCCAAAACTTTTTTCATCACTTTGCAAGTCACAGAGATTAAAAATGGCATCATTCTAAACTCTGAATTCCAAAACCGAATGTCTTTATCTGTTGCATAATAATTTAAAAAACCCTTCAAACATCATTTAAACCTTTAGATTATATAAGCTGTGAAGTCTTGTTGCTTGTATTTAATTGATTACGTTCTTTATGGCAAACTGATTAGACATATTCTACAACTTTTTCTAACAAGCAAAAGTGAGCACTGGAGTTGGAGTTAGCACTAGCGACAGGCTCAAGATAGGTGTACAGAATGAATACTAGACACATAATGATGCCAGCAGGCTATTCGGTTCCGGCCAAGTTTTGTGAATTTCTTTTCTCATGCCTGGATTGCCTCAGCAGGTTGCATCACTTTGCCAATACAGATAAAAGCACACCATATAAGCTCTCCCATGGTACTGATGCACTTTCTACAATTCAGTATAATGAAATTGAAATAGGCTAGAATGAGAATCAGTGACTTGATTGCTACGTTGCCGGGTTATTACCTCTCTCTCACTTGCGCACACACTTTTCCACACATTCCTCGTCCCAGTTTTTCCTCTGCTGCACTGGATCTGAACTATAAAACAAGTTAAAACTCACTTTGCTAATTTTACAATTACAATTTTAATCAAGACTTATGGGTTTCAATAAGATACTTAAATACTAATAAACACTGCTTAAACTGCATTTGAGAAATGAATCCTTATTAATGTTTAGTTCTGCATAATGGTTTTTTTTTTTTTTTTTTGCTTAACTACAGCCTTTAGGTTTAATTTACAAAGGATGTATTTAGTCTAACTCTAACCCCATAAAAGCCTCTTACATGGAGCAACTACAGTTTGACGGTAATTATGGAAAGAAGAATTACTTGAAGTCAGAAAAGAAACTTGAGAAAGAAGCTGAGCTTTCAAGTGGAACAAAAACGCTACACTGAACAAAAAGGTCACTGGTATAAACTTGACAGAAATGTATGCTGCAGGAAAAAAGGCTAATTTCAGGCAAATTGTTCAAGACTACCATAAGGAGTTCCGAATGTTACCGTGTGTAACTGTGGCCGACCAGAATATTCCACATGACTGTAGGGGACTGAACTGTCTGCTGCTTCTGAGGGAATCTCCTGTCATATCTCCCTTTCCTACCACTTATCCATTTCTTTCAGTGTACACTTTTTAGAAGATGAGGCACGAGATGCTTACAGTACATGCCATCACAGTCAAATGTGACTAGAAAAAAGACAAGCAAAATAATCACACACAAACCAAACACACACACACATACAGAAAAGAGAGGCACATAAGGACTCCATCTCCCCCACACAGGTTATACAATCAGAAACACAGACTCCCTTATGCAAGAGAGCTAAACACACACACACACCTACACAGAAACAACATACGCACACACTCATACTTTATATTACAGACACATATAGCACATGTTAAAAAAAAGACATCCTCTCTCTCTCTTTCGCTCTCTCTCTCTCTCTCTCTCTCTCGCTCTACCTCTCTCTCACACACACACCATAATCATCGTCATCTTCATCTATCCATAATAAATGCAAATATAACATGCTCACTAGATATATATTACCTGTACTCCTTTGCTAAAAAAAAATTTTTTTTTTCTAAAACCTCCTAGGAAACCTGAAGGCAACTCTGGCCAAGCTCAATTGCCAACACTCCACTAAAGTGACCTCTGATCCTTACCTCATCCTATCTATTTCAATTTAGTAAACAGGTACTGAGTCATAGTGTGAGTGGGCTGGCACACCCCACGAACAGGCCAATGTATATTGATAATATAATATAGGTTCAGAAATTATCCCCTCCCAAGCTGAAGCTTTTTTCTTTCAACGCCTGTTTCATTTATGAATATGATCTGGGCTCTGCTTCAGTATTGGATTAAAGCTTACTGCATAAGACTTTCCCATGTCAAAACGACTACATTTTTTAAAGTCAATTCAGAAAGTCACCAGTCCAGCACAGATAATGTATACTGTTACTTAAATCTGAGACTTTCCAATGCCAAAGCTTTCCATTTCTCAGAGTCTGCATGAGGACAATTGGTTTTAGAATGAAAATGCTTTTAGGATGGACAGACTGGATAATGAGGTATCTACACATTCACACATACACAATTAAAATGCTTTTCCCAAAAGGTGTTTACTTCAATTTTGCATAAAGGAACAGTGCCACTTGATGGAGGTAGCACATGTTAGCCATCACTCTCACAGTTTGGTAGCTCAGCTCTGGTCTCTCCCCAGCAGTGGCTTTGCTGTTTGAAGGCCTTTGTTGTTGCAGTAGCACAAACGGCAGCCCCGCTGCAGCAAGTCCTCACTGTGACTTTCAACTTCAATGATTCAGCTGCTCTCTAGAAGCTGAAATCTTTCAGCATCACAACACTTATGTGCATACATGACAAAATAAAAAAGATAGGGATACACAATTAAACCCTGGTTATACATCTAAATGACTCGAATTTACTTCAGGTCTATAATAAGATAAACTGAACAAAACAAAACTGCCTGTGTTCTCAGGAAATTAGGGTGGAATACTCTCTACTCCCTATCAGTCACAGTGACACTGACCAATCATGGACTAATGCATGTAAAAGAGGGCAGATATCGCAGTGCTCCAAATGTGTTACTCTGCTCCTTGATGTTGCATGAGTCGCAGTCCGATGTGTTCAGCTGGCTTCATGTGCCAGTGGAGGGGCAGGAATTAGCCATGACTAAAATTTGTGTCATTTGTCAAAATCATGGTCTGATCACAAAAATTTGAAAATTTGATCTATGTTCATTCCAAATTAGGTGCACATACATCATGGCAGGGAAATGAAAAACCAGTGGCTGGCAATTATTTAAAGATATAAAAGAAATGACATATATACACAGGCCAGCATGACAAATAATAGATTATGTGTCAATGAATATTTTTAATTTATTAAAGAAGGGATTAGTTACTGTTATCACTTATATTCATGAGATTCACCAGCCTTACTTTCCAGTGAAGACTTACTAAGTTCTGCAAAGAAGTGACACTAAATTTCAACCCTTTCTTTTTAAACTCGATGTGGCAGGTGGGGGTGTGGTTTAGCAGGAGTCTGCGGTGGAAGCATGAGGAACTGAGCCATTACCGTGGCACACCTGTTGCTTATCTGTGCGGGTTATTTGCAAGCTGTTTTTTTACATGGTGTTTCTATGAAATGTAAGCAACAGTTCTGCCTTGTTAATTGCCTACTGCCCCAATATGCCCAGTGCAGACTCCTGCTAAACCACTGACACATCTGCCACACACTACTTATACTATATAAGTATACATATATATATATATATATACATATATATATATATATATACATACACGTGTATATATATATATATATATATATATATATATATATATATATATATATATATATATATATATATATATATATATATGCATTCTGTGCAATTAAATGTAGGCGTGTGTCTGTATTATTATTCATATTATTTTACAGTTTATAAGCATCTGTATGGGCGGTGCAGTTTGTGAATATATATATTCCCCTAAAACCACCAGCAGCCACTGGTCTACACTGTAACACCAACTCAGTGTTTGAGCTGCCAGCAAACAGGTTTTTATTTTAGCTGTCACAATGGAACAATAACAAAAGCTTTTCTACATAGATGTCTACAAAAAGTGCTTTTGTTGCTTATCACAAAATAATAAGGCTTTTACTAAAAGTTTTCAATCATGGCACAGCATTCAGAAACGTAAGCATCTGAAATTAGATTCACTGCACTGGCTCTAACACCAGGTTTAACATCCAGAGTGACTGGAAATCCTTATACTTCCTCAAAAGCAGAGTGAAATGACGGGCTAGTCCCTGCAGGATCCGACCTGCAGCATCCTCAGGGATGGCCATAGAGTCTGCAGTTACCACGGCAACATGAAGATCTTGAAATACTTGACTGTGTTTGTATGTGCCATGGAAACAGTGCAGTAAAATCTATAATATACATCTATACTATTAATATTAACAGCAGGAACTAAGGAGCTAGGACAACTTCATCAGCTGTGAATGGAAAGATGCACACTGGACACTGAGTGGCATTCAGATGAGTCAGTGACAGTGCAATATTCAATTGAGATAAGCATCAATAAATAATTAAGAACATGTGTGTGTTTGCTGGGAGAGGCATGTTTTTATATCGTAATGCAATCCGATAGGAATATGGCTTGATTTGGCTGGACCACATTAGGAAACCTGCTTGGATTTAGCAGTTTATCCACAGCTTTTATTTTGTATAAAAGGCAGTAGATTTTTGCTTACTCAAGTAATGGTTAGCATTAGATTTAGATGTAGGGATAGTTTTAATAATTATATGTGCATGGTCCTGTAGGATAGTAAGACAAACTTACTATGTTTGAATGTTATTTAGGTTGTGATAATGCATTTCATTCTTTGTAGCCACTACTCATGAAGAATCTTTTAACCATAAATGAAGCTTTTATTTTATTTATTGGCTGAAGAATTACCCAAGACTGTGAAAATAACTCACAGTGAAAATTATAATTCATGTCTGTGTGTAGTGTACGTATGTATGTGCTTTTGTGGATGAAGGCATTTCATGTTTAGGGTCATGATAATTTGTTTTCTTAGAATGATGGGCCTCTGACTGGAAGAAAGGAATACAGCTTAGTCTTCCAAAGCAAAACTCTCCCTGTATACTGCTTTTTTCAATATAAATTTCTGTCTCTGTCCATCCATCGGGGTAGGGTGACAAGGAACCCAATAGGAAGAGTGGCATTACTGAAAGCTCATTCAGTTATACCACAAAAAATATGTGGGGGAGAAAGCCTGAGGAAGAGAGACAGATGTCAAATAGTGCTTCAGCAATGTTTCTCCTGTTCCCTTCCAATTAGTCACTGACAAGAAACAGCATTCCGTGTCTATCACAACCAAGCACACACAAACCTGGTCACCAACATGTGCTTTGTGACATAAAGGACGTGCTTAAACCAGTTTAAAATGCACTGCCTGAAAAGATAAGCTGTGAAATAGGTAAACAATCTATTCTAAGGGCATAAAATGCATTTCACTTATTAAGCAGCATTCTTATTGTGTGAATTGTCTGACCTGAACCCCCCAATTAACCTAGAACATCCCAGCAGCACCAGCATATCCTTAGCCTCTGTACCTGTGTACCTGGTTTTGTAGAAACATGATTTGAGTGCTCCTTCAGGAAAGTCATTCATTCATTCAAGCACCAAGAATAGTGGCATAATCATATCTGGTACCTAATGTTTCACAGAGGGAGAAATCAGCAAGATAGAGAAAGACTTTTTCACAATCTCTTATTCAGGCCAGGTAGCAAATGAATCACTCAGCAGACACAAGGGACTGTATATAAGGAGAAGAACTAAGTCACATACTTCATCAGATACTTGAGTCTAAACACGCAATCAGTGACACTCTATGAAAGATTCTTAACGAGAAGCAGATATTCCCTTTCTATCTCTCTCACACAAAACCCGTACACACACACAAACACATACACACAATCCAAATATTTTTACACTGATTACCTGACAGATAAAGCTCATAACATGATGAATGATACCCTCTGTAAAATCCAAAGAATCAATAACACGTTTGTTTTTCTGCTTAATGAGTAATGCAGCCATGATGCCTTTGATTTAATACATCACAGGTTTGGCTTTATTAATCAATATTTCACTACCTGACAGTAAATATGTGCTGTTTGGTATAGCAATAGATGGTAAAAAAAAATCTGGGGCCTTATTTTTAAAACTATCCTAAATTTCATAGGTTTGAAGCTAAAACTGGAATCTATGAAATATAAAACTCATAAAATTGTCATTATACGTTAAACTATTATGTAGCCCACGCAAACTGAAAGACTTGCCAACATACTTTGTTACATTAGTGTGCTGACAGCAAAGCATTCAGTCATACTAGTGTAACACAAGTCACTGGGATGTGTAAGTAATAAAGGATGCATTGTGTAATTTAGCATAATATTGGCTCAAGTAAATGATTTATACAGAGCAGTAAAGCAAGCTGATTTACTGTAATATACTGAGTTATATACTCAGTTTTTAGGTACACCTACCTGGTATCAATCAGTTAATGTCACCACTTTTCTGAGCATAGTGGCTATTCATATCCAGTATGTAGACATATCTGGTATCTAGTAATATTTAATATCTACTAATATCCACTGTGCTATGGTGATGCCCTCTTTCCATTAAAGGGTGGCATGGAGGATGGCTGACAACCTGTGCATTGCAACAAATCTGCACCAGTCAGTATTTGTATACAGTAGTTTCATTAAGTGCCTGTATAAGGTAGGTTCATATACAGTAAATATTCATGTAATGGTTTTCCATATAGACTAATACAGAGAACCATGCAGCAGGTTGCAATCCATATTGGATAGCCCTTATTGCCATAGCTAATAAACAGTTTATTAAATCATTTTCATAAAGTAATGTTTGAGACAGAGTGCAATCAAATAAAGAATAAGAATAAATCTCCTCAATGTATTGTCTCCCATGTATAGAGATGCATATATTATAGACATGCAGTATACTGTAGAAATACATATTCTTTATGTAAGAGAAAGAGAGGCACAGACAGAAACACAGAGAGAGAGAGAGAGAGAGAGAGAGAGAGAGAGAGAGAGAGAGAGAGAGAGAGAGAGAGAGAGAGAGAGAGAGAGAGAGAGAGAGAGAGAGAGAGAGAGAGATAGTTCCCCCTTTAATGAAAACATTAGTCATTCTGGAAAATTTCCTCACCATGAGCACCATGAGACTAAGGGCTTCTATTTATAGTTTGTCTATTTATTTAGTACAGAGGATTTGAATACATGCAAGCTAATTATTAATTATGAGTTCATTATTAATTATCAAGTGGCTTCCAGTCATCTTGATGAGATGAGAAAGTCACTGAACCATTTAGTATGAGCTCCATCCTCTAAATGTATGCAGAAATTCAGATGAAGGCATATAGTTTTACCCATATTACATAGAGTGATCAACCATAACATTAAAACTACCTCCCAGGTATTGTATAGGTTCCCCTTGTGCCACTGTGTCTGCTCTGACTCAGTGAGGCATGGACTCCTCAAGGTGTGCTGCAGCTTGTTAGCAGCAGATACTGTTAGCTGCGAGGTGGCCTCCAGCATCTCAAACAGATCCTCAAACAGATTGAAATCTGGAGAACTTGGAGGCCAAGTCTGTAAGTCTTGGGCAACCATGACACTGTCGCTGGTTACTTGGACCACTTTTGGAAGGCACTAAGCACTGCATTCTGGGAACACCCCACAAGACATGCTGTTTTGGAGATGCTCTGACCCAGTCATCTAGCCATGACAAAGACTGAAAGTCTCACTCAAAGTCCAAGCAATGGCCTGTTGGCTCTTAGATTTTAACTATTATCATTCCGATGACCAGCTCTGTGTTATAACTGCTGAGCCAACAAGTACTCCATACTTTAGAAATATTCTAGTCTAAATATGACACATGTTGGTGGATGCATTTATGTTTTTATCACTTCTACTGTTTTAACTGTCTACCATACCCCTTATCACTTCTATTCTTTTAACACCCTTTTTTCTCCCTGTCCTTTCTTTTTTTTCTATGTCTTAATAGTACTGACCTCTGCTGACTATCCTTCTCAACACATTTGTCTCTATCTCTTCGCCTCTGTCTGTGAAACAAGTCTCATGAGAGCAGGTTTTTTCAGTAGCCCACCCATCCATCCTGATTATCCCATCAAACCAAAATAGCTCTCGACAGCATCATCCTCTTAGCTGAACCATTTCCCTCTCTCTGCAACCCCCATCAGCCCACATTCACTCCCCCCATCTTCTTCCTCTGCTAACAGGAGGGGCTAAGCATATATATTGGCAATACTGATTAATACTGTGTAGGACCCTCAGAAGAGCTCAAATCTTTCAAGGAATGGATATGCCAATTTGTTGGAAACATTCTGTAGAGATTATGCTCCTGAGTAACAAGAGCACATCACAAGATGCCTTTTCTGAGACATTGTCATGTTGTATGTAACCATGGCCATAAAGAGAAGTATATGGTCAACAGCAGTACTTTAATAAGCTGTGTCATTCAAACAATGCTTGAATTATATTAAGAGGCACAATGTGTGTAGAGAAAACATTCCCAACACAATTCCCCACACCATCCCCACTACCTCCATCCTGTAACCTAAAGCATGTTAGGTCCATGGATTCATGCTTCATGTTCATGCCAAAATCCGACTGTACATTCATCTAGATGTTCATAGGAAGCAGAGCTTCATCAGGTTAGGTGACATCTTCAACTATCCAGTTGTGAACTACTGTGGCCTTACAGGAGTGGAACAGTATATGGTCTTGTGCTGTTGGAGGCCATCTTCCTCAAGGTTCATTGTTACCATGGTTGTTCATTGTTCATTGTTACCAAGAGTAGTTAGCAGAGATAGCTCAAAACTGTCAAAAATGACTAGCACACAAGGCAAACCACAGTCAAAGTCTCTGAGATCACATTTTCCCCATGCAGATGTCTGATGTGAACATTAACTGAATTAACTTGACCATGCATCTGTAGCCTTACTAGCATGCTTTGAACAGCCTCTATGAACAGCCTCTCAAACTTTCTCTACCTCTCCCTCAATGGAAAATGCCATAGGATCAAGAGTGATGACCAGATATTATTTGAGGGTTGGATGATTCTCAACACAGCAGAGACACTGAAATGTATGTGGGTGTTACATTCTTACATTAGGTACAGCAGGCATACAGTGGGTTTTAAAGACTGTGTACACTTACTGGTCACTTTATTAGACACTTCTTCCTTGTTAGTCCACCTTGTAGGTGTGCAGTTAGACACTACAGCCCACATTGTCCATGCTCAGTTTGTGTTCATCGTCTGTAGCCCTTCCTCAATGTCAGCTTCTGACCACAGAATTGCTTTTGCTCGGATATTTTCGTCTAGTAGGCTTTCGCTGTTCCTACCTAGCAATGGCACTGGGATTTTTCAAAATTCCAGCAGCAACCTGACACTATGTTGATAATGACCAACTACCCACAATTCTTTCTTTTCAACTCCTAAAAACAGCAAAAAGGAGCTGATTGGTCACAGTTATTAATTGTATCCAAACTAAAAGAGATTTATAGTCCTTTATTACTTCCTTATGTACCTACAGCTTATATACTTCAGTTCTTTTACAGAACATTTTAAAACAAGTTTTGCCTTGACATTGACTGCATTTGTGACCTATGCTTTTTCCTGTTTGTTTGGTTTGAATGTTGGATTGTCTTCCATTTTAAATCTAGTCCAGTCATCTTGCTTTGTTTGCCAATCTGTCTTACTGTACCTTCTGAATTTCTGTTAAGTTTATGACCAGTAATTCACAGTATTATGAATAGATGTTTTTGGTAAAAAGGCTGATGTGATCTTAGAACTAAATGTACAAAAACTGTCAAACTAACATTAAGCCTTTACAGATAATACAACACAAATTCCAAGGCAGATGCAAGAAAGTAGAGGAGCAACAAAATTCCCATTTTCCATCCACAAATTAGCCCAAGGCTTGACACATTTTCCTAAATGTTTGTGAGCTACAGTTAATTGTAAATAGTTAAATATAATATCACAGACACTTCAGTGATGTTTCCCTGTTGTTTAAAAAAAATGCTTGATAGTGTTGTGGCAGCATTGGTGCCCTACACTATGCATCTGTTTAAATCTTTGTATCCAAATTTGACAAAATTCCTATTTAGTAAAGAAATAATTTAACACTGGAATTCAGCAGAATGGTGATAGCTTGTGTTTCTCCATGATAAACCTAAAATACAGCAAGAGATAAAATTAGTACCAGCCTGAATGATGAATTCACAACAGGATATAGTGCAGTGCTGCCATCATGTACAGTTTTTGTGTATATGTGTGTGTGTGTGTGTGTGTGTGTGTGTGTGTGTGTGTGTGTGTGTGTGTGTGTGTGTCTGTGTTAAAGCTTAATTCCCCATTGTCCATGCAAAATAGTGAAATCAATTCAATTCCAGGTACAACACTTTTAAAAACCTAAAAACACCACTATCCAAAGAAGCTTTTACAAACCCCACAAGAAGTTCCTTTCTGGGTATTATTTGGATTGGTTGATGATTAGCAACAAACATCCAACATGTTGGTAGTGCTGCTTCATTTAATCATATCAGGTTCTAATCTGACCTGTCAGTGGTCAAGTGTTAATTCAATAAAAACAACTTTGATTTTGAAAAATACTTTCTCATGAATATACCACATTTGCAGCTGTCCAGCATAAGTCAAAACCTATGGCTGAGATCTGACTGATTATGTCTATGTAATTTCAATAAGTCTTTATTACAAATTTGTGGTGCAGAAACTTCTCGCAAAATATGTGCGCCATAGTGTATGTGTGTGTGTGTGCGCGCACGTGTGTGTGTGAACACAAAAATGGAGGACATCTGTGGGTGGCAAGTGAAGGCTTTTCAAGCTAATTATCTATTTGGACAAAGATCAAACACCTCACAGTGGGAAATTCATGCTCAATGTGCCTGTCAAACAGGTTCCTCTTTGCTAGCTGAACTCTCTCTCTCTGTTGGTGACCAATAGAGAAAAAAAACGAAGAGAAGACTAAATGAATACCAGAACATGAGCAGAAAATGTTGACAACAACAAATAATTCTAGTGGCCTTTCTAGTGGTGTAGTGACAGAACTAGTGTTACTATGTTGAATCAACACATGAATAATATACTGTAAAGCTACACTTTATTAAACCTGGAAACAGTAAAGTAATTACATACCGTAACTGCACAACTGACTTGTTGTTAAATAAATAAAATACAACAAACACCATGCCTCCTCAATGCTACAACAAATTTTTAAAAAATAATCATTCTACTTAATTACTTAAAAAGAATATTAAAAAGCATTTTTAATAATATATATATATATATATATATATATATATATATATATATATATATATATAAAATACAAAATAAAAATGCATACTTAAATGTAAAGTTGAGGCAAGGTTGGGGTATTGTCTGTTATTTATATGAATGCTAAATAAATAGATTTCTTTCCTGCATGCTTGTGTTGAATTTGAATTTTTTGAAGGAAAAAAGTTCATTAATTAATGTCAACATCAAAAGAGTAATGACTGAATAAATACATTGAGCTTTTTCATAGGATATAGCTAAACATAATGCACAAAACAAGTTTTTATATTTTTTATATTCAATTGCCATATTCACTGTTTATTCCACATCCGATTTGATGAAGCCTCAAAGAAGTTCACCACCAGGACTGATGCATACCCAGTGTGAAGCACAGGGGTGGATCAGTGATGGTTTGGCCTGCAATATCATGGCATTCCCTAGGCCCCCTCGTGTAACTGCCAATTACTATCGAATCATTCTGGTGGACTGTGTGCACCCAATGGCTCAAACATTGTACCCTGAAGTTGGTGCGGTGTATCAGGATGATGCATTAATACACACAGCAAGACTGGTGACAGAGTGGTATGACGAACATGAAAGTGAAGTTAAACATCTCCAATAGCCTACCCATGACAAACTAAATTATAAGGTGTTTTGGAGGAGTGAGTCAGGAAACATTTTCCTCTGCCAGAATCATGTTGTGACCTGGCCTCTGTTCTGCAAGAATCCTTCTGTCCACCATACTAATAAATTATTGTTGTCTAAACCCAGGTGTTTAATTTTGATTGTGCCACCACCAAAAAGAGAGAAATTACAAAAAGAGATTTTTTTTTTACAAAATGCACAATACATATAACAATTACAGAATGGACCATTGTTTTTTTTTGTTTGTTTGTTTGTTTTTCAATTAACTGGCATTAATTTATTGCAAAGCATTACAACAGAGCAGACCACTGTGTCCTGTTCAGTAGAGGAGCAAGTTAGAGGAGAGCCAGAAGTGCTGCTGCTACACACACCCAATGCTACTGTATTTCACAGGTAGCATGCTTTAGGTCATAAGCAGTTCCTGACTAGAATCACAATAAGCCCATTGTTTTGTAAGAGAATACTCAAGTGATTTTTCAACCTAATCTCTATCTGCATGATCTGTAACATATGTGTGACACCACAGTCAAGTATTTAGTTTCTCTGTACAAAAAGCGTACAAACTCAGGTCTGTCCCATCATAAAGTCTTTAACAAAATGTTGGAATATTGTATGTGGTAATCACTCAACAATGACATAAAATGTTAAAATAGCAATTTTAAAAAAAAACCTTTAAAAAAAATGTACTTGTGCTTTGCACCTCATGGAGAATGAGCAGATGGTGTCTGCTCCAGATGTCATCTTCTCCAATCCAAGATCAAAATAGTCATATTTAAATAAATGTTTAAAAAAGCTACCTTGGAAATAGCAAATCTAAAAGCTTAAGTAATCCAACAGAAAATTGCTTCAACAAAACTCTTTTAAAGTATTTGCTATATCTTTGCTCTGATGAAAAATACCTGGATATAAAAAGAACGGTAAGAAGTTTTATTAAAAAAGGAATTTTTTTTTTTTTTTTTTACAAATTTTTAAACAAAAAATCCAGACATCCATCTTCTTTGTACCAAACAATAAAGTGCAGTACTAAAATCTAAGCTCTATATACCAATTTCAATGTGAAAACAAAAAATATTTTGAGAATTTAGTTGTTCTTGACTGTATCAGTATGACTTTATTTGAACAGCAGCTTTATTAGTCCTAGACAAAAGCATAGAGAAAATTTACTCCAGCTTTGAAGGATATACAGGGGTGAAATGAAGACAGTCATTCAAGTATCTTCCCTACACTGCATACTCTTCATAACTGTGCTAATGTTCAGTCCAGATTCACAGAAGAAAGCGTTCGCAGGCAATTTATCTGCAGCACCTTCTATACACTGAATATCAGCATACACTGCTGTAAAGCTGTAAAGCAAAGAGGCAATTTTCATAATGTGGAAGCTCTCTATATTCTCATTGTACAGGGTAAAAACAATCCACATTTTGAAAATACATCTGGCAACGTGGTACAGCCTGATAGTCTTTGTAGAATTTATTGTAGATTTAATACAAAAATAAATAGCATAGTGGTAGAGGGTAGCTTGGTTAAAATATGTTGTTGCAGAACATGACATACAGAGAAAGTCTGATATGTTGATATGCTTCTGCCAGAATAGTGATATTCACTGAATTTATGTCAAATGAAATATTTATTTAAATGACTGAATTCTGCTGAAATACTGAAGATGAAGATTGAACTTTTATACAATTTAACACGTCAGTCACTTCAATTCAATCTTCAGTAATGGCGAATAAACATAGCTAGCTATCACAAGCTAACATGTCAGGTTAACAATGCCATCGGAAAATTACTTAATAGTGAAAAAAGTTAGGCTATATAACTAAATATTATGCTCACTTGAAACTGCCATATGATAATAATCTAGTTTTTGCTAAAATTGGTTAACTACTCTCACAGCCCTAAACGTGGTTTTGGACCATGCCCCTGTCACTAACCCATCCTCTTGTGTGATGTCTGCAATGACTGATGTTCTTTTAGAGGATGAAAAAATGACTCATGATTGTGTTATGCTTACACATCCATCCATCCATCCACCTTCTACCGCTTATCCGGGGCCGGGTCGCGGGGGCAGCAGTCTGAGCAGGGACACTCAGACTTCCCTCTCCCCAGACACTTCATCCAGCTCTCCCAGGCCAGCCGAGAGACATAGTCCCTCCAGCGTGTCCTAGGTCTTCCCCAGGGCCTCCTCCCGGTTGGACATGCCCGGAACACCTCCCCAGGGAGGTGTCCAGGAGGGATCTGGAACAGATGCCCGAGCCACCTCAGCTGACTCCTCTCGATGTGGAGGAGCAGCGGCTCTACTCTGAGCTCCTCCCAAGTGACCGAGCTCCTCACCCTATCTCTAAGGGAGCGCCCAGCCACCCTGCGGAGGAAACTCATTTCGGCCGCCTGTATCCGGGATCTTGTCCTTTCGGTCATGACCCAAAGCTCATGACCATAGGTGAGGGTAGGAACGTAGATCGACTGGTAAATAGAGAGCTTCGCCTTGCGGCTCAGTTCTTTCTTCACCACAACAGACCGGTATATCAACCGCATCACTGCAGAAGATACACTGATCCGCCTGTCGATCTCCCGCTCCATCTTTCCCTCACTCGTGAACAAGACCCCAAGATACTTAAACTCCTCCACTTGAGGCAGGAGCTTTCCACCAACCTGAAGGGGACAAGCCACCCTTTTCCGGCTGAGAACCATGGCCTCGGACTTGGAGGTGCTGATTCTCATCCCCGCCGCTTCACACTCAGCTGCAAACCGTCCCAGGAAGGTCCTGATTTGAAGAAGCCAACAGGACAACATCATCTGCAAAAAGCAGAAACGAAATCCCGTGGTCCCCAAACCGGACTCCATCCGGCCCCCGACTGCGCCTAGAAATCCTGTCCATATAAATAATGAACAGGACCAGTGACAAAGGGCAGCCCTGCCGGAGTCCAACATGCACCGGGAACAAGTCTGACTTACTGCCGGCAATGCGAACCAAACTCTTGCTCCGGTCATATAGGGACCGGACAGCCCTTAGCAGAGGGCCCCGGACCCCATACTCCCAGAGCACCCCCCACAGATCACCACGAGGGACACAGTCGAATGCCTTCTCCAGATCCACAAAGCACATGTGGACTGGTTGGGCAAACTCCCATGAACCCTCCAGCAACCTGGTGAGGGTATAGAGATGGTCCAGTGTTCCACGACCGGGACGAAACCCGCATTGTTCCTCCTGAATCCGAGGTTCGACTATCGGCCGAATTCTCCTCTCCAGTACCCTGGCATAGACTTTTCAGGGGAGGCTGAGGAGTGTGATCCCCCTGTAGTTGGAACACACCCTCCGGTCCCCCTTCTTAAACAGAGGGACCACCACCCCAGTCTGCCAGTCCAGAGGCACTGTCCCCAGCCGCTACGCAATGTTGCAGAGGCGTGTCAACCAAGACAGCCCCACAACATCCAGAGACTTGAGGTACTCAGGGCGGATCTCATCCACCCCCGGTGCCTTGCCACTGAGGAGCTTCTCAACCACCTCAGTGACCTCAGCTTGGGGGATCGATGAGTCCTCAACTGAGCCCTCTGCCTCTGCTTCCTCAGTGGAAGACATGTCGGTGGGGTTGAGGAGATCCTCGAAGTACTCCTTCCACCATCCAAGAATGTCCCCAGTCGAAGTCAGCAGATTCCCACTCCCACTGTAAACAGTGTGAGCAGGGCACTGCTTCCCCCTCCTGAGGCACCGGACGGTTTGCCAGAATTTCTTCGAGGCCAACCGATAGTCCTTCTCCATGGCCTCACCGAACTCCTCCCAGACCCAAGTTTTTGCCTCTGCAACCACCCGGGCTGAAGCTCGCTTGGCCCTCCGGTACCTATTAGCTGCCTCCGGAGTCCCCCGAGCCAACCAAACTCGATAGGACTCCTTCTTCAGCTTGACGGCATCCCTTACTTCCGGTGTCCACCAACGGGTTCGGGGATTGCCGCCACGACAGGCACCGGAGACCTTACAGCCACAGCTCCGCGCGGCCGCGTCGACAATGGAGGTGGAGAACATGGTCCACTCAGACTCAATGTCTCCAACCTCCCTCGGGATCTGGTTGAAGCTCTGCCGGAGGTGGGAGTTGAAGATCTTTCTGACCGGAGACTCTGCCAAACGTTCCCAGCGGACCCTCACAGTACGTTTGGGTCTGCCAAGTCTGTCCAACTTCCTCCCCGGCCATCGGATCCAACTCACCACCAGGTGGTGATCAGTTGACAGCTCCGCCCCTTTCTTTACCCGAGTGTCCAAGACATACGGCCGGAGGTCAGATGAAACAAAGTCGATCATCGACCTCCGACCTAGGGTGTCCTGATATGCTTACACACTCATCTTCAAATGCTATTACAGAGACTCCACTAAATAATGCTGATTTTGAATTGTTTGTTGATGGTTCAGCTCAAGTCATTGGAGGGAATAGGAAAGTGATATTAAAAGGAGGTGATAAGATAATTCAGAACAAGCGGGAACTTTAAATTTTTGAATTGCTTTGAAATGCCCATCCCTCTCCCCTGTCAATCACAGCAACTCTGACCAGTCATAGGCATACATCAGTAAGCTTATGTATGTAGTAGATGGCAGAGAGCGCTTTCCTCAGAGGCTGTTGCACTGCCTTGTGAGGCAGCATAAGCAGCAGATTAAATAGAAAGAGTTGGCAAGTTTTACATGTTTCAGAGGTACCAGATGTTAGCCTTCACCTCCCTGGATGTTAGCTGTTGTGGGGTAGGAGACAGCTAAACAGTGGGGTGGAATAGGCAGGTGAGAAGCATGAGGAGAAAATGGAAAAAAAAAAAAAAGAACTTTTATTTATTTTGTGTGTGTGTTTGTGTGTGTGTGTGTTTGTGTGTGTGAATGAATCAGAGGTTCAGAGGGTTATTACCTCTAAATATCTAATTTAACTGGTGGTTCTGGCTCGTACATATCAATACGACTGTGTCTCAGCTTAGACAGGTCCTTTTATAAATAGCAGTTGTAATTTAACTTAATTCATTCAGCAATATGCTACAATCATCTATGGTCTGAATTAAATTACTATGAATACATTGGTGTAATTTAGAGTTCAAACTAATTAAAGAGGGGACAGTGTGTGCATTTGTGCTAAGAGTGATAATTATGTATTATATAATTACATATCATATGTAATCAGTGGTTCTTTGCCATGTATCCCATAACATTTGCAAACGGTCCCAAAATGCTTCAGTGTTGAAAAATGTCCACATTAAAAAGATGATGCTGCACAGTTCAGTGATATCAGTGGCTACTTTGAAAAAGTTTCCCAGCATGAAATTAGTTAATCCTTTTTTCTTTCTTGTATTAGTCATCTAAACATGGTAAAGCTCATAAAGCAGAATCGCAACATACATATGAAAACAATTCTAAATGAAATCACACACAAACACACACACACTCTCTCTCTCTCGCTCTCTCTCTCTCTCTCTCTCTCTCTCTCTCTCTCTCTCTCACCATGGCAACGCACAAGAATATCCTGAAATAAGACAGAGATACAAAAAGAAAAACTGCATAAACTGAAAGGAAAATATATAGAAAGTCTCCACATTAACTAACAAACTGCTATTTTCAGATTATTCCAGCAACAGCTGACAACAAATAAAATGTTTTAATCGCAGCATATTTAAACTTTAAACAGCAGAAACTCTGATCTGGTTCATTTAGTGGTCTAATCATAATGAAAGAAAGAACATTATATGATGAAACAAGGAACAAGTTTAAACAGAGTTAGTGTGTGGTGTAAAGTCTTTCCCGCTCTCGTTCCCTCTCTGACTTTGGAGTTAGATCAAACATCTGACACTATGCCAGTTACTACAGTATCAGTCAAACTCCACAGAGACACATCAAGCATGGCTACATATGGCTTTTTAATATTTCATCAGTCATCTTAGAATTCCTTACGACTTGCCTATGAGACACAACACTCTGAGCACATTTAGGGCACAAACAAACCATGCTGTTGTTTAGAACTGGGATTGAACAACTTTGACTGAGATAAAAATATAAAAACACAAATTGCACAAATTAGATCAGTAATATTTGGTTCAGTATCATTAAGGTTAATGTAAGATAGGAATAGTGTTTGCTGTTTGGAAAAGAATGCTACTCTATAAGTAGAGAGGTGCTCCAAAAACATCCTTCATCTCCATCTCCTGCATCAGGACTGTTTCAGTTAAAGCAGGTGCAACTAGATTTTCATGCAAACACACTGTGAATTTCTAATCTTCTACTCTAGGTAGGAGAAAGAGAGAATGAAAGAGAGAGAGAGAGAGAGAGAGAGAGAGAGAGAGATGTTCTTTATGCTGATGTCATTAAACTGGAAGAGGAGATGAAAATAAATTAAAGTTTTAAAAAAATGCTTTCATTTTATGTAGGTCAGAGGCTGCTACCTGTTAAATAATGAAAAAGAATGTGATGTGTAGGACAGTGTGTGTGTGTGTGTGTGTGTGTGTGTGTGTGTGTGTGTGTGTGCGTGCGTGTGTGTGCGTGCGTGTGTGTGTGTGCGTGCGTGCGTGTGTCTGTGTGTGTGTGTGTGTGCGTGCGTGCACGTGTGTGTGTGTGTGTGTGTCTGTGTGTCTGTGTGTGTGTCTGTGTGTGTGTGCGTGTCCACACATGTGCATGTGTGTGCATCATAAGTGTGTTGAATCAAATATGAATAGTGTAATTGCTGCTGCTGCGGTCAGGGTGGACCTGAATCTGTCAAATCTAGATTTTGCGATCTCTGTTTGGTCTCAGTAGCATAGACCTATCGGGTTCAATCATTCCTATTTACAGTCTGTATTGGGGAACACTTAAACATGTATATGATATACAGTATATAAAAAAAAATCACATAATACTGAGCAGTGTATATATCTGTGTAATAAGTGTATACTGTATAAGTAACACTGAATCTGCTTTATATTACTGTAAAGAAAACAAATATGGTGTATCAGAATTCTGACATCAATAAATTTAGATATACTATTACATTTAGATGTACTACACTATATGATCAAGCGTATGTGGACACCTGGCCATCACAGCTTTTTTCCCAAATTGTTGAAACAAAGCACACAATTGTATAGAATGATGCTGCATGCAAAAACATGACTTTCCGAAGTTTGTGTTGACAAACTTTTGTGGCCTTCTTTGAGACTTGACCTCAATTGAACTGAAGGATTTTGGGATGAACAGGAATTCCAAATGCCATGCTATGCCAATGCCACAATAACGACTGAATGAGCCATGCTCTCAATAGCCACAATCCAAAAGCATTCCCATGAAGGATGTGGGATCAACAAGCACATTTGGGTCTTCAGGCGTCCACATACTTTTACATTTACGGCATTTGGCAGACACCCTTAACCAGAGCCACTTACATTTATACAGCTGAGCAATTGAGGGTTAAGGGCCTTGCTCAAGGGCCCAGCAGTGGCAGCTTAGTGGTCCTGGGAATCAAACTCACAGCCTTCTGAAGACTAGTCCAATGCCTTAAACACTGAGCTACCACTTCACTACTTTTGGCCATATAGTGTATTTCATTTCAAATTCAGACAAATACACTGTACATGAACAAACATGGCTACAATTCATGTACATACAATTAAATAAAGTCATGTTCTCCATTAGAAGACACGATGAAAAAAATCAGCAGGGCTGAAATGAGATATGCACAAGACAGCCATTAGGAGTTAGTGTGTGTTTGTGTGTGTGTGTTTGGGTACATTTCTGTATGTGTGTGTTTGTGTGTGTGTGTGTTTGGGAAATTTTTGTATGTGTGTGTTTGTGTGTGTGTTTGTGTGTGTTTGGGTGAGTGTGTGTGTGTGTGTGTGTTTGGGTGTTGGTAAACACTTGCATTGTCCAATAAAAAAACATTTGTATTTTGATGAGAATTCAGATTTAAATTAGACTAAAAGAGGCAGAAAGTGAGCATGAGAAACAGAATGATAATTCAAAACAGGCATAAAATAGTCACAGATGGCATTTTGTTCAACTGTACATAATCATGTACTCTTCAGAGACCTGAGTGCATAAGTAGTACATCAGTGTCTCTGTGTGAGTGTGAGAGTGATAGTGACTAACACTAGTAATACAGCTTAACACTAATATAGCTGTACTATGCACTTTTTCTCTGGTCTGTTGTAAAGATAAAGCAACATAAGAAAAAAAAGAAGAGAATTCATAAAAAGGATGACAAAAAAATTCACTCGACTTAAACTACACCAGAAATTGGAATATTCTTAGTTACCATAGAAACATGCCCATCAAGTCAGGGGAGTATTTCATGTATTTTTGAGTGCTTATAAGAGAAGTAGAGAGAGAGAGAGAGAGAGAGAGAGAGAGAGAGAGAGAGAGAGAGAGAGAGAGAGTGAGAGAGAGAGAGAGAGAGAGAGAGAGACTTTCCCTCTAATAATCAGCGCTGAAACAAAATAAATAAAACAAATAAAATGTAATGCAATTTAAGTGGCTACTTAAATTATTTTAAATTATATGTATAATCTTAAGTATAATGTGAAAATGTAAGTTATGTATAAATATATTATTCAAAATACAATTTAAGCCCAAAACTGACGAATACGTGCTTATATCTTTCCACAGTTTGTATTTAAATGCTTTTGGCTTATGAGTATTGAAAGTTTCTAATATGAAACTTAATAAACCATCTGATTAGTTAAACTTTGTACATGCTGTAAATTCTCACCTGTCAAAAACAGACATTTCTAAATCCAGTATTATTTAATTTTACTATTAATATTCTGCATACAATTGCTATTACTGAACAGAACTTCAGCCTTGGTAAATCACATTACTGGTACTGATTGAATGAAAGTAGAAGTGTATATTCATAAAGGTAGAAATCCTCTGGAGACCCTGTTAATACTAAGTCAGCTTGCATATTTTCTGCATGTTTTACACACACAAACATTTATCAAGTCAATGCTATATGAAATTGCAACAGGTGTTAATAGAAAACAGACGACAATAAAAACAGAGCTGTCTCTGTTGTTATATAATAATATAACATAATATAATCTATCCACCATAGCTGCAGTTGGACAACTGGTTCAGTACACCTGACTAGCTTTGTCACCATGCATTGTTGGTTCTCAGTTGTCACATCCATACAGTACATAAACAATAGATGGCTTTTTATATCTGTTTTCAAAGACTTCCAATCTGGCATCTTATCTAAGTGATGTTATCAAGAGTGAAAAATACAATTAATAATGAAAAGAATGAGATGATAATATGAAACAGCTGATACATAGTCGTAATAATGAGGGTGTGATCATTTTGCAAAGATCTGAGGACTAGTGTATGTAGTTCTGGAATAGGATATTCCTAGAATAATTAATATTATTGACTCTTAATAATTAAAATTATTAACACTAATCAGCAAACCTCAGGAAAAGCAAAGTATTAAATACAACCTATAAAGCATGTTTCAGTATTAATAAGCAAATGCAAAAACCTTATTAGTACCCAGGAACTGTTGCTAAAAACTCTGAAAAGTTCACTACTAAATTAAATCCCTCTGAATTAATATTAATGAAGTCCACCTGCAATATGTGTAATGAGGAAACTGCTTATTAACTGCACAGTGCATGGAGAAGGGTCAGCGTTGTTTGGTCTCTGGTGTGCTGACCTACAGCTAAATGACAACAAGTTGATCTCTTTGGGATCTGATCCAGTCACACACAGTCAGTATGGTCTTAAATTTGCAACAATTACAGTGTTATGCACAGGTTAATATTATATTGTAACTTGAATTAGAGGGGACACTAGTGGTGTCATCATTAAAGAGAGTGTGAAGAGAAATAAACTGCATTTCTAACATTTGAACATATTTCACTTTGCCATCTTTATTGAAGTCTCTATCTAGTACTCCAAGAGTCGTGTGTACAGACAATGTCCCTCTATCAGTATTCTTGTTTTAGTGAGGAACATCTAATCTGTGCTACTACCATTAAATAAAAGAAGTTTCATGCAAGATTTAACTAACGTAACCGACTCAGATACAGTGTGCAGCACTGAAGGTCCGTTCCCAGCAAGATGAAAGAAGATTAAGAGGAATATTATAGACTTTCATTATGCATACACAAAGAACAATTACTCTGTGCCTGACATACACCATGTCACCGTCATTAAGCTTATGTGAAACCCCAACCTAATCAAATCTGGAAAACACAAGTCCAATATTCAGGATCAGAGATCAAGGGTCACATGATGAAAATATCTCCCCAGATAAATATGTGATGTACATGTATAAATGCTGCAGTATTTCATATATAAATCCATACCTAAAGGGCACGTCGTGTGTTTGTGCAAACTAGTTGAGAATAAATAAAGTAGAAGAGAAACTTAACTGTTGTGAGACATAAAAGTCCCAAATTGTTTTAAAACGAATGTAAAACTGACTCACTGAATAACTGCTGATCCACAGAGACTTAACCAAATTATGGCCATTCTGAGAATAAGTTTTATCATGTGTCTTTCTAATTCAGGGTTAATGAACATAATAAATCAAAAAGACTAGACTCACGATAGTGTTCTCTCCATGCGGCTGCCTGCGGAGCCAATAATCTCTCCAAGTGTGCAAAATGTCTGGCCGAGGAAATCCTAAAACCAGAGGCACATATTAACTGGGTGTACAGCACTTTTACTGATGGACTATACAGTACTGTTCAAATGTCTTCTACAAAAAAAACTCCCATCAAGAGAAGTAAACAGTAATAAACTAAACAAAGTCAGTATTTGTTGTGACAACCCTTTGCTTTCTAAAAGTGCATTAGTATTGTCATGTACACTTTGTGCAGTTTTTATTTTTAAGGAAATTAACTGTTACATTTTTCTGTGCCAGAGATCTATCTTCTGGAGACTAGCATTTATTTCTGCAGATAATCCCTGAGAGACATTATTATGTTGTTTTTTTTTTGTCTGAACAGTAGTGCATTATGTGAAAATGTATTTTTAACATTTTAATTTTTGTTGAAAATGTTTTAAAATCTAAAATTGTCAGTTTTTTTTACTATAATATAAAAGACATAAAAGAAAAAATCTACAGCCAATTTGGATTAAAATATTAGGGTTCTATAAGACTTGCATAATACTGTATATGAAGACAGAGAAAAGGCTAAAAATGGAAATGATGGCAATGATGGAACACAGAGAATTGCATCATAATAAACTGTTTACTGTATAAACTGTATTTCAGCAAGTCAAATAATGAACCATTCTCCCAATGGTGTATGTTGTCACTTTCTAGATGTATTGCATTAAATCTGCTATATACTTTCCTCTGCATATCAGTAAATCTTTTCAGTCATCCATATTTTGTAAGATGAGTCAAAGAATTCTTAAATCTGATTTAGAAGACGTTGAATAATTTTCGATAACAGCACAGTCGCAGTTATATATGCAGATTCATCTCCTGCATGTACACATTGCAGTAAGCATTAATGAAGCACTGTGTAAACATTACAAAACAGCGTTCTATTAACGCCTGTGGGGTTTATAAAATTGCACCTGTACAGGAATAGGTGTGTAAAAGGTTGGATTTCTGCTCTAATGGAGCAGGATTATCTATATTAGTTAATTATTCATGAAAGTTATTTTAACACAGTTTTCAACACTTATGCCCCACACACTAATAATTTCAGCCCTTTTCATATTTACTTGGCTGAGTTCTCCACATTTCAGATGAGAGCTTTAATGAATTTCTTAAGCTAATTAACGCTATGTTTGGAAATAGAAATCCCAAGAGTGCCATGTTATTTCTGTACCATTTCTTTGATTAAGCTCATACACCAGTGTAGCTGTTTTTGTAGGACTACTCACTTTCTGCTCATCCACGAAAAGGCAAAAAAAGAAGATCAAGAGAGAGAAGGATGTCAAATAAATATGTCACAAGCAGGTCAGCTGTCAGATAGAACAATGTTTAAACATTGTTGTTTTTGCTACCCTCAAATTAGACGGATAATAATTAAAGCAAAGCTAAATAACAAAGAAAGAAGAAATGAGCTTACATGCTTTGAGATGTTTGAACTTCTTGTGTCCACATTGTACCTGGAAAATAGGAGACATCATAAAATGGAATGAAGGAGGAATATAGTCATGAAGATAACTATAAAAAATAATATTCATGTATATATATATATATATATATATATATATATATATATATATATATATATATATATATATATATATATAAAGCTGCAATACTTCAATTTTGGCTTAATTCTGTTACATTTCTGTTAAATATCGTCTTAATATTCTGTGTGAATCGTCTTTCCTTGATTTCTCATGTTTTTTTCTCAGTATTTTTGCTTAAGGTCTTTCACTCTTTTACTACATTTACTTAACTGTTCTGATTCGGTGAACATAAACATGTCTGCAAACCCTTAATCCAATTTGGGAAAAAGACGCTTCTCTGAGACAGGGATATTTCCCTGCGTTAAAATTCATCCTCTCTTTCTGTATGTGTTTCTGTCTCTGTGGCCTGGCTATGCTGATGGACATGTGAAAGCTCCACTTGGCTGAGATGCAGTGAGTAGTGTGACAGCTCCAGGTCCCCAAGGTCCATGATTGATGGCTACGTGGTACGCCACCTCACTTTCTGAACTCTGAAGGGATTGTAAAGGAATGGGAGTAGCATGTTTAATGGGCAAGGAGAAGTTCACTTGTTCATTCGCTGGTATGCAAAAGAAGCATGAATATTCAACCTTTCTTTTGACTTTTATCCCTCGAATTTCAAGATGGTGAACTCTTACTAAAGTGTCATTCCTGCAATACCACACCATCTACACTGCCATCTACACTTTTCATTCACTCCTTTATTTCCTTCTCGTTCCTTTTACTGTTTCTCCACCTCCTTCCTTTTTTTAATCTTTTCAATCTTTTCAATCACCTTAAAAACACATCTATTCAGCCAATGAGAGCTCTCCTGATGTGTGCCTGTATCAAAATGAAATTACAGCACAGTGTGCAGGCCCGTAAGCGCTGTGGAATGAAATTTTATTGCACAGGAACACTAAACTCACTCTGAGAAATTTAGTGGTGCACCTTTACATACAACGTGCGAAAATATAGCAGAGATGAGTGCACCAACCTTGACAAAACGCTTCCATTAAAATGTCCTGTTGCACACGGGAGAATAATCACTTTAAATAAGTTACAGCATGTGACAAGCCGTGTTTCTCCATTCCAATTTAAAGCACTGCTACAAAAGCATGAGATAATATTACATCATATATTGCTTCTTTTTTTGGATTTATTTATGGCAATAGTAATGGTTCTTCATACAATTTCTTTAATCAAAATGATAAGAAAACCATTTTTCTAAACGTCTCTCATCTCTTTGTCAGTGCAGTGGCCATTATTGGACCCGATGTACTCTCAGCATGCTTCATATTTTTTAAAAGATGTGACTGACTCACTTCCTTTCTGACCTGTTATTGCAGCTACACTGCTGGATAGCGCCTTATCTCCACAAGCCTGATTGGTAGACTGAAATATTGCTTTGATATGACCTTTGGAAGAAATTGAGAAGAACAACTTCACAAGAAAGAGAGAGATCAACAGGGAGGAGTGTTCATTATAAATGGTATAATTGACAATTCATTCAAAATGTGTGAAATTACTATTTTACTTGAGGAAAAGTGTGAGCTGTCATATAGATAATAATATCTGTGTCTGTGTCAATCAAACGCCTTTTGAGTTACCATAATGGAAAATATATCTTCTCATCACTAGTAATGACTGCAACTAAAAGAAATATCATGATGTGCTGCATCTATAGTATACTGCAATTATTTGAAATGAGTTATTAGGCTTGGCTATACAAGTCTATTATATAGAAAGGGCAAGGCATGTTAAAAGCAAGATTATGCTACAGATATGCTTTCGCCTGCATACAAAACCAATGAGGTATGAAATGCACAAATGAGCTTTAAGCACATTTCAGATGTGGCTATTAGGAACATAAATTGCTCACATAATAAAACATTCAAAATAACACTTAACAGCACACAGTAACCCAAAACCACCACGTATCTTTAGGCAAAATGCACACACCATGGAAACACATGAGGTACAGCTTATTATTATTATTATTTTCTTATTTTTCCTTCACCTTATTAGACTGAAATGAATACATTTCGTGCACATTTTTGTTTATTTACCAGGACCTCTCTGTAGGAGCGCACACTAATCTATGCAAATCTCAGAACGCAAGCCATGCATGTGAATAGCAATCAAGTGACTGGTAATGGCATACCTGTTATGTGCTCGTTCATGCTTACAGAAATAGACAGCTTACTAAAAATAACCTCAGTAAAGGCCATGCCATAATATCTCATCATTTTACCAGTTCTGTTCTGTTCCAGCAGGCAATATTTTTTCATCTAGGTCTGCCAAAATGATCGAATAAATTTGGATGTTAAATTTTACTATGTTAAAATTGACATTATATCAAATAGATTGAATTCAGTAGCTGTGCTTTAAACATGCTTTAACACTGGCTACAAAATCATATTGTATAAAAACATATGAGTGAAGAAACGTAGAATCATATCAATAGGCATCTCTTAAAAATGTTGTGGCTGGAGATAAACACAGACAGGCAAATTAAACGGGATGTTGTATGTGTGTGTGTCCTGTGTGTCCTGTGTGTTTGTCTTCAGCTGAGGATCAGTCTCCTGTCTAGCCAATTTTAATTAAAAACTGTCTTTAAGAGTTAGTGATATGATGCTCCTTCACTCAAGAGGGGTTATGGAATGCTTCAACAGAAATCCGACATATCCCAAAACCAGACGATCCAAAGTGTGCAAAATTGTCTGTGATCTCTGGGTGGATAGAGGGTATACTTCTCCCCCCATTTATCACAGTGACACCAGCACAATCACAGGTTTTTGTTAGAAAAAAGCTGATAACAGTTGTCTCTGAGAGTATTACACTGCCTTAAGATGCAGCATGAGCAGCAGCTCGAAAAGATGAGTCTGGTTGCTAGATGGATGTGCCTCAGAGGATGTTAGTCCTCACCCTTCCCTGTTGATAGCTGTTATTATGAAAGGTATGAGGTGGATAAAAATTGGTAAAAAGACCAACTTTGAAAGAAAACTTTAAGTGACTGAGGTTAAGGTTATGTATTTGAACTGTATTCATAATTATGTCAGTGAAGGATCCTCACAAAGATATGTAAAACTTTGTGTGTGAAAGAGTCATAAATGTCTGGAATCAATTATGAATAGTGTAGTTGCTGCTCTAGAGATCAGGGAGGCTCTAAATCCATCAGAGTTCTCATTTTCTGTTTGGTCTCAGTAGCATAGACCTACAACATTCAATAATTCATGTATACTGAACAGTTTCAGCCTGTAATAGGGGGACACAAACATATATGTTTGTATATATATATATATATATATATATGGATATAAAAAATACTAAGAATTATTATTATTAATATGTTTATATTTTTTGTAGCAGGGTTTGCATGTAGGGTAAAATTAATCTGTTTTATGTTACTGTTCAAAATACAAATATCATTATTCACCAGCATGATAATGCCACTGTGTACAAACGAGGTCTATGAACACATGGTTTGCCAAAAGGTTGGAATGGAAGAACTCGAGAGTCCTGCACAGAGACCTGACCTCAACCCCACTGAATAGCTGAGGTGAATTGAAATGCAGACTTCACCACCCCAATGGCTGGATTGGAACAAATCCCAAAAGCCATGCTACCAAATCTAGAAGAAAGCCTTCTATGAAGAGTATGGGTTATAATAACAGCAAAGGGGAACTAAGTCTAAAGTGAGTGTCAGATCAGATAATGGTAAACTGGACACTGGGTGGTGTACTTGAAACAAAAACTGAAGTAAATGGTGTTAACGAGAAGTAAAAGTATGAAGAGGTTGAGACTGCTAGTATATTTCATACATATTACGTATATATAAGGACACAGTAAGCATAAGATGTACAGTATCAATAATTCAGCCCCTAATAATTTTCAATGGGGATTAGCTTAGCATGATTACACTACATCACAAGACGTATTTACCACAAAGTTAACTGCACTGACTCTAATAAAACAGAAACAGAAGTCAAAAATTAATTTTTATGAGTATTTCTTTTGTATTTATTTTATCTATTTTAATTATATTTTAAAAAAGATGTGAAATAATAGATGGAAAAAAAAAACCTACTAAGCCTTTATATACACTGAGTAGAGTTCATTTCTCTGAGTAGAGTTCCTTCCTCTTAAAGCTCTCTTTCTTTTTACAAGCACACTGACACACACTAGACCTCCTACACACATGGTTAAAGAGACAGATGATGCCATGCTCCATCTGTTTATTGACATCCAGATGGCTGGGGATTTCAGCTCTCTGATGACCCCTTCTCAGGGCCAGGTATGTGGGCATCCTTCCAAATGAACCATGACACATAAACTCGTGGATCAAATGAAATGTTCATATCATCTGAAATTAAATGCTCTGATGCACAAAAAAAAAAAAAAAAAATACATTATCCAGGTTCTTTATGTTAAATAAAATATATTTTTAAAAATAAAAAATAAATTGTCTGTGTATAGGAATGATGATTAAAAAACCCAATAAAAAATGTTGTAACACAAGCCCCAGTCTTCATTCTTTTCTGGCGCAAAAAATATTTTTTTATTTAGGCTTTTGTATATAAAGTTGGTAAAGATATACCAGAGACATGTTGAGAATGGCAAATATTCTCAAGAGGTGATCAAGGATACTGTTACTTTGCATGAAAACGTTAAATACATGCACTTTATGTGCACACTTTATCTTTAACGTTGTCTCTTACAAAAACAACTTTTCTCGCAGCCTATAAACAGTGTGTTCCTCTCAAAAGCTGTGTTGGAGTTGCTATTGATTATTATAAGAGAGAAACAAAGAGCGTGAAGGTGGTAGAGGGAATTAAACAGGACTCTCGCTATGGAAGGGGAAACTGCATGATAAAGGGAGCGGTACATACAGCTATGACATGGAATAGATGAAACAGGCAACTATATGATAAAATATGGTATTTTAGACAGGCAGTAAGTGTGCAGGATGTGAGAAGCATGGCTGAGGAATAACAGACATTCTGAAAAGTAAGATGTGATGTCTATCCATGCAGTCAGATACTGTTTGGGGGTAAATTTGGAAAGCTGTCAAATCCTGATGCATGTGAATGATCTGAGTGAGAGTTTGCAGCAAGCTGCACCTGATCTACCCTGAGCACTCTCCCAATCCCCCACTGAGGACATCGATCACCTCTCCAGGGAGTCCAGAGAGTGAGATGGACAAAAAGATTTAGAGAGAGTGATGCAGAGTGGGGGAGCTGCTGTTTCAAACTGATTCTTTTAAAATAATGTATAATGTATTGGATTAAAAACTCACCAGGAAAACCCACTTTCTCATCAACACACTATATCCTACTGTAGATTACTGTATATTTTCGCTTTATAGTAATTATGCAATGCTACAATACAAAAGTACTTAACATACAGATTTGACATAAATCTGTACTCACACATCAAATCGAAGATTCTGCTTCTCTTCGAAGAAGAAATCCAAAACAAATTTCCGCACAAAGTCTGGATTCAGCGTGTTTTCAATCACCTCTGTTCTGCCATACTGAAAGAGAAAAAAACAACTGGATAAGAAATAAAGGCTCAGGGTGAGATGGTGTGGTGTTTAAATTCACATCTATAAGACGTATATTGCATTTTACAGTGTAAAACATTTCGTTCTACATCTTACTTCAAATCACCATGGAAACTTTAAGCCCCAAACTCAAATTCCCATCCAACAGTTGGCTTCCTGCTCCTTAAGAGGCAGTAATGAGCTATTGATCGCTTGCTGTATCTGGGAAGAGCTAATCCCGCTATAGCCTCAAAGACGTTGAGTTTCACTCAATGCCCTAACAGTCTAACTTCAAATTACAAACCCAGCTTTAATCTAGACAACACTGTCAATTCGCATTTAATGTTATCCGGTATTGTTTACCTCTATTTTACCTTTATTTTATTTATAAAATTAATATTTGGCCTATTAGGCTTACTAGGTTCTTATCAAATTCCTTAACATTTATTGGCTTATTTCAGCTTTGCAAAAATGAAAGTGACCTTCGTTTGGCTGGTAAACCTGTACACCTTCTGTATTTCTTCATCTTTTCTTCATTGATTTTACTAATATAGGGGTTTACAGAGTCAGCGTGTAAAGGAAAATAATGAAGCGTTTTCTTGTCTTACTCAATGCCATTCTTTCTAAACCCCTCTTACTATTCATCCTTATCTGTTCTGACTGCCCCCGCAAAAATCATCTCCTGGACCTCCTGCTGAGTGAAGCCTGGCAGGCAGAGGCAGGGTCTCTCAGCAGGCTACCTTTCTGTGACGGTTGCCTCTGGAAAGAAACTGTGAGGCTTCCGTTGAGAGTTAAAGGTACCTGCACCACTATCAAATGCATTTCACTGTCTCAAGAGCTATTAATACTGACTGATTCATCATGTCTCATTTAAAGGATACTCAAGTGACAAAGACTCAAGATTCATAATGAGTGTGTCACTTCCAAGTACCACTTTCATTGAAATCCACTTTAACATGTTACCTTTTGGTGCAATTAAATGGGAAGAGATTCAATTGACGCAACCCAAATTAAAAAACTCAGGTCAGTCGGTTCGAGTCATTTTTAGAGAGCTCAAAATAAGTCAAAACATTAAAGGAAATTAAATGTGAAACTCTGAAATAGCAGAGGATTCATGACAGATTGATTTGTCAGTAGGAGGCAAGTTGTATTATCTGATTAACCTATATTAGTTTGGATCAATGATGAAAGCATATTAATCTAATTAAAATATACTATTCTTTTGACCATTCTTTATTTGTCAAAAGTTTATTTCCGAACTTTACACCATTAGATCTAAGTTAGCTCAGGTACTGTACACATATGCCAAATGGTTAAATTCAATCAAGTCACTGAAATTCAAACAGACTTATGTGTCTAAAATCTCAATAATAAATATAATAAGCTGAATAATGGTGGGTTATGATTTCCACCTCATTAACAAAATTAATAAATCACAGACCCACTGGCTAAGCTTTTCTTTCCCTTAAGGGTCGTCAGGCCCCAGACAGAATGGACAGGTTGAAGCACATATCTCTTTTAGAATCCAGGTTTCATCTAACCTAATATTACATTGTAATTGAGAATCATGAAGGTTAATATTTGTTGTTTATTTGCTTTGTATGGATCCACCCCACATGTATTAGATGTGCCACCTTCTTAATACCTTTATAACACTTCTTGGACCGTCACTGTATAAATGTTTCCCTGTCCGTGTTTCTGTGTGCGTGTGTGTGTGTGTGTGTGTATGTGTGTGTGTGTGAGAGAGAGAGAGAGAGAGAGAGAGAGAGAGAGAGAGAGAGAGAGAGAGAGAGAGTGACTGAGCAAGAGAATAAAAAAGAGGAAGGAATGTCTAAATTACAAAAGTATAATCATCTGATTGCTTACTGCAAGACAGAACAAGTGAAAATGATTGAGTATATAAACAGGTAGAAAAGCACTTCTGGAATGTTTTTTTTAATCACACCTCTAAAGTAAATGAAGTGGGAACATTTAAAGAAGAAGAAACTTTTAATTCCAAGTGATACAAGGTTTTTGCAGACAAAAATCTAATTTTACGAGGATTACAAATTTGATTGGATAAAATCTGATACCTGTCTAGGCTTGGCTGCTGTTTGGGCCAGTGTAATATCCAACCACCACCAAAACATTTTTATGGACCATCTGTACACCTTCAATTAAGTCTCTTTTATTATTTTGCCTATGACACAGTGCATTAATGTTGAAACACTGATGTCTTGCCACATTAATCCTGAATTCCTGTACTTCATCCAAACTAGACTAAAATTAAATTAAAACAAATGTCTGAATACCAAATAAGAAAAAACAACTCACAAATTAATCTCACCAAAATGTCCATTACTTGACAAAATTATCATGCGTTGAATATAATATTCCTAAACCCTAGGTTATAAAAACAGTAATGTGGTCAGGTATCAGGTATGTTGGCACTTTCTGATGACTGATGGCTCTCAGTCAATAACAGCCATAAGTGACTTCAGATATAAGCCTTCGAGTGCATCAGCAAGTCACTTCAGATAGGGATTAACATTAATAGCACTTTATATTCATGCCTAAAAAGTTTTTACAGGGCTCTTGAAAATGTAATGCACTCCATCTGGGCTGTGAGTGAACTTTCTGAATGTTTTTACAACCCTCCTGCAGTATCACAGTAGATAATCTGGTTAACAGCCCAGTGCTACAATAGTTGATGCTTGAATGGCTTTTACTAAAATAGTTAAGTCTTGGAATCAAATTGTTATGACACATAAATAACTTACAGTGGTTGGACAAAATAATGTGAGCAACCATTGTTATAGGGTTTAATATTATTTGTGTAATCTAATGTGTTGTTATTATCATTTATTTATTTTTCATTGCTATACATTGTCTAGGTTGCATGCCAGAATAAAACAAGTTGTGCTCAGCAGTGGTTAGTTTAAGACATTGTTGAAATGGGTGACTTGTCAGACTTCCAAAAGGGACAGATTTTTGGAGCCCATTTAGCAGGAGCATTTGTAACTTTTATAGCCCAACTCTCTGGTGTTTCAAGAGCAACAATCCCCACAATTATGACTGCATATACAAAAGCATTGCAGCGCTTCATCAGCTAAAAAGAATAGTAGATGAAATTCAAAACCTGACAGTTTGGGGTGTCAAACACCAGGAAGGATGGTGTCCAAACAACACCGAACTACTGCAGCAAAAGTGACAGCAGAATTTAATATCCACCTTAAAGACCCTGTTTCCACCTGCAAAGAACTTCACAAAGCCAACAGACATAGAAGAGGATTATGAAAAAGAAATTGTCATAATCATAAAGCCTCGACAGCTGAAGACTGGAAACGAGTGATATGGTCTGATGAATCATCGTTTACTCTATTTCAAGTTCAAGTTCAAGTTAGCTTTATTGTCATTCCGCTACATGTTGAGACATGCAGTGGAACGAGATGTCGTGTCTCACAGGTCAACGGTGTAACATACATACAGACATAAAACATAAAACAACAACGAAGCAGGGGCATGTACGGACTATGCCATCAGTACAAACAATACACTCTATGTATTTGACAGATACATTTCCAACTGTAGGTCAAATTTGTGTATAAAGAAAAATATAAATTAGACTGTCTTGGTCCAGCTATCAAAAATGGGGGTGGATCTGTGAAGATTTGAGCATCCATATCTTGAAATTCTGCTGGCGCCATCATTAGCCTACATGGTCGTATAACTGCCAGCAAGCATTTGGACATTCCAAGTGATCAGGTGCTTCTTACGGTCCAAACGTTGTTTTCAAAATGATAATGTGCCCCAAATACAAAGCCAAAACAGTATAGTCTTGGTTTCAGCAGTACCAGTATGAACTTCAATATCTGCTCTGGCCAGCTCAATCACCTGACTTGAATATCATTGAACTAATGTGGGAATTTTTGGAAAGAAGGTGTGAAGTAGGTTGCTAGCTCCCACCTCTCTGAAGCAACTAAAATATTCTGCTAAACGAATGGTACAAAATTCCTCTAGAAGATATTCAGAAGTTGTATGAATCTATTCCAAAAAGGTTGGAAGATGTATTAAATACAAATAGTGGTCCAACACCTTATGAATAAAGAGATTTTATATATTTCATAAGTGTTCCCATTTTTTGTAGTTGTCAATTTGCTTTATATTTATCAGTGTGTGTTTTTGTGTGTGGGAGAAAAATCTATAAGCTAAACAAACACACATACACTATACACTATATATCATCACACCCTAAGGGTTTGTGGACTTTGAAAAAACCTGGGACAGAAACATATGGGACAGTCCAAGCAGTGCTCCTTTCTGGCAGCCACAGAGCGTGGGAGACAACTGGCAGTGCTCTGATCTGGCAGCAAAGCAATGCTCCAATTTCATTCAATAATTCAATAATTCTCTTTGAAACAGATATGGTGTAAGTAAGGTAAATATGGTATAAATATCTTTTAACTGACCGTATTTAATTATGCTCAAGGCTCCATTCTACTAAGGGATACTCCCCCATGATGACCCCATGATGCTTAGATGTACAAATTCTAAAAATGCAGTAAAAGGAATAAAGGAGAGATATAATATGAATATAATATAATATACAAAATAATGAAATATTGTGTGAGGTAGGTCTATAGCAGGGGTCTCCTTTTTTGCCCCCTAAGGTCTAATGTTGGTGCATGTTTTTAAACCAATCGAGCAGGAGCTACACCTGATTCCACCAGTTTAATTAGCTGATCTTGTCTTTCAAACTACTATGAAATATGACTTCTGCTTGGTTGGAATGAAAACATGCCCCCAAACTGGCCCTTTCTGGTGAAGATTAGACAACCCTGGTCTATAATATAAATGCTCCTCCTCTCCCAGTAAGCAAATGATGACAAATAAGCAATAATATGAATCACTAAATACAAAACGAATAATCAGAATTACTTTAATAAACAATGGGTACACATAACATCTTGCATGTCGGTCAATTGCTTAAAAATGGTGAAGTCAGATGATTGATGTTTTATTATTATAGTATAGGCAGATATGTTATACAGCTAGGAAACATATCATCAACTACTGAATCCTTGTTTCAATTTACTGTAAATCTTGATTGAACGGTTTCTTACAAACATAGTCACTAACGGGTTGGAAGGTGTGTGTCTGTAAATAGCCAGGGCTGGAAAAGCTCTTCAATCAATCATTTTATTGATGAGAGTGAGGTCTTGTGTACTGATGTAGTAAGTGAAACTCGCTGAGACTGACTGACTCCCTGTGGGCTTCTCCACAGAGAGACTTTGATTGTTGTACAAAGTGCAAATTAAACGTAAGAGCCCTGATGTGTGTGCAAGTATAAGAGAGAGTCTGATTAGTAGAGAGATAATATCTCCAATCTCAAGAAAACTCTGCTATTCTCCAGCCACAACATAGATGGGCTGAAGCACGTCCTTCGTCCATTAAGAATTTTGATTAACTTTCTCCTGATTCATTTCATCCCTGAGACACAGGATGAAACATTTCTGACAGGCTCCGAGTAAATGACCTTGAGAAAAATGAATAGTCCGACTCACCTCTCTCCATTCCTTTGTTCCTATGCCTTGTATGTACAACACGACAACTGTGAGAAAAAGAGAAAGGGAGAGACAGACAGAGTGGGAGAACATAAGATTAAAGAGATCAAGAGGCAATGCAAAATGAAATGCCACTGCAAATTAAATACAGTCAAATATCTTCTATCTGACCTTTTCAGATTCTTTCCACCTCCATAATAGTCAACACAATTAAGGAGTAAAAAAATCAATGAAAGACGAAAATACAGTTAAATATTTACACAATCACATTACTCTTAGAACACTTACATAAATTTCATAAATCATATTACTTTACAATTAGAAAGAATTGCAGTGTATCCAAAAAGACTGCTTTAAGTTTACTCTTAAGTGCTAGCTTACTGTTCTCCTGAACAGAGCAACATAACAGTGTCTGCCCTTGTCTTGAGTTTGCGAGGTCAAATCCTGACGAGGCCACAGCTATCCGTGGCCAGCAGTCCAAAAGAACAAAATTGGCTCTGCTCTCAGGGTGGGAGGGATGTCATACTCTTATTCCTGTCAGTCACAGCCACAATAGCCAATCAGGGGTGTCTAAAAGCTCATTAAGTGTGGAAGAGAGTGGACAGCATGAGCACCCATTTAAAGAAAGATGTGGCTGGCTGGTTGTGGTGTCTCAGAAAAAGTATCATTCAATTCACCCTTCTCAATTGGAACCTGCCATTTGATAGGCAAGAGCTGGCTGATGGGTTTGGTACTGGCAGGTGACCAAATTAAAAGGAAAAGGTGGGTGAAAAGCCAATCTTCCAACCTGTAGGTTTTGGACATAGGAAGAAAACTGGAGAACCCAGAGAAAATCCACTAAACTAACTAACACTTAAGTAAGTTGTTGTTCTTCTTCTTTTCAGGGTCACCACAGCGGATCATATGGTCTGCATATTTGATTTGGCACAGGTTTTTCGCCAAATGACCTAACTATCACTTAAGTAACTAGAGCTTATTAAGAAATTAGTCATATTTACTGATGTACACAGACCTTTCTTGCGAAAGTAAGAAAGCTACCACATGTATGAAATGTGCTCTATAAAAGAAGATTTTATTGTAGAAATATAAAGCAAAAAATATTTTCTTTGAATCACTCCACCCTCCTTTTGCTTTCTGTGTGGCTCTCCATCGCAATAATGCTACATCAAAGCTGGGTGTGAGACTGGAAAGAATGCAATCAGCATAATGCCGGCACAGTGGGATCCGACCAAGCGTGAACGCCACAGCTCAGACTCCCAATACTTCCCTCTATCTCTTCAAAAGATATCGTAAGCAGGTCCATTGTAAATTAATAAATACAGAGATGGATGAAGGGGGGAAGAAGGATAGAGGACAAAGAAATGAAGTCACACTGTCCAGTGGGATGTGCGGAGTTCTGGGTAACAGCAGCAATAATGACATCTTCAGATGGCAGATATAGATGTAGATGTAGATTGGGAGGAATTTAGCAAAAATATAAAATCTGAAAAAGTAGGCCCATTTTCATAACACACTCAGTGGCCATATTATTTATTTACTTATTTACTGGATGGATTCCACAAGGTGTTAGAAACAGTACTATGAGAATCTGGTCCATGTAGACATAATTGTATTACATTTTGACAGCTTTAAAACCACATCCTAAAGGTTGTTTTATGGATTTCAATTTCGATTAAGTGTCTGGGGATGAGAAGTGTATTGAACTGAACTCATTAGCATGTTTAACCAGTTTGAGCAGACTTATGTGTACAGTAATATGATGCATTATAATGCTGAAAGTAGCCATAACATGATGTGGGCATAAAGAGTTGAGCATGCTGAATGGCAACACTCAGGCTCTGCAATCAAATGATACTCAGTTTGTATTAAGAGGCCCAGTGTATTCAAGGAAATATTGGCTAAACTATAACACACCCAGGAGCAGCCAGAACTGTAGATAGGTTGCATCCATGGATTCATGCTGTTTATGCCAATTTCTGACCCTTCCACATGTGTGTGGCTGTAGAACTGGAGATTTATCAAACCAGGTGACTTTTTTCTGAGCTTCTGTTCTTTAGTAATACTAGAAGAACAGGAATAGGAGAAGAACAGGAATCTTTCAAATGAGGAACAATGATTTTCTCCGAACAGTACAACCGGCCAAGTACTTTTAAAAAATTTAATGCTGTCTAAAAACAACTTCCAGCCAATATCTAAGATGCTTTTGAGTTTGTTCTTTTAGTTTCTAGTTTAAGTTTCTGTTTTCTAGTTTTAGTTTCTGTAATTTAGTTTTAAAATTACAGAGGTCGGAAGAACACAGTGAGGACAAAAACAATGTTGTATTTGTGTGTGCCAAATCCTTGTATTTTAAGAATATCATGTTTGATTCATCCATTTCAAATATAAAATGCAATCAATATTACATGTCTTCATTTTTGACCTATACTTTACTTTAAATAAAACACTGGTTCGTGTTCTCGCTGCAGTTTGCCTACTGAGCCAACAACGCTACTAATCACACTGTCAGTCTTGTGCTTCAACACATTCTTCAAAATCTGGTATCTCTTAACAACTATCCTAGTTCACTCAATGTTTAGCACAGCCGTTTTTTTGAAGGTGAACTCATCACTGTGCTCTTGGATATTTGAATGTTTGAGCATGAAAGCATCTTAGCACTGTGTTCTCTCCTGCTTCTGCTCTTACTACACTGCACAAACAGATTATCCAGTCTCTTTCCAGCAACAGCCAAATAATAAAGATGCTGTCAGAATTGGCAACCAACCAATAACCAAGACAGACTCATTCATTTTCCATTTTTTTGTAATTCAGACAAAGGTTGCTTATGGCCAGGGATTGCTCCTCTCTGCTTAACAAAAACTCTTGTTCTACACTGATTACCTAAATAACGTATTGTGCATTGCATTTTAGAACATCCGTTTATTAATTATTAAATGAGCAGTAAGCATTGCTGCAGTGGTGGCTTGAGTGGCTAATGCTCTGGGTTGTTGATCAGAAGGTCTGCCAAGGTGCCACTGTTGGGCAATTGAGCAAGGCCCTTAACTTTCTCTGCTCCAGGGGCACTGTATCATAGACTCCTGTGCCTGCGCGTCAACCTCCTCTTTCATTTAATTTCATTGCTCTACCTTCTAATTAGCTAAATAACATACTGTACATTTCATTTTTGAACATCCCTATAAATAATTATTAAGTTATCAGTGCACAACAAATGTGCACTTAAAAATAATGTAAGCTTCACCGCAATAATGTTATTGTGCCTGCTGAGGCCTTGATTCATTAAGAGGCATCATGCTTATAGGTTTCCACTTATCTAAGTAACTGATCACCTCCCCTGTTATGCTGACTACACTCAGCACATCTACAACAAGCAGAAGTGCAGACCCTCTCTGTCGTGCTGACTCAAATACGCAGCAGACTGTCAAATACACGTCTCACTATTCACAGTAATGAGCAGCTCAGATGTGGAAAAGAGGTTTCCATGGATGCGTTTTGATTGAATTAGACAGCAAGACTAACAGCTCGTGTCTAATGTCTACATCGAAAGAAAGAAAGAAAGAAAGAAAGAAAGAAAGAAAGAAAGAAAGAAAGAAAGAAAGTAAGAAAGAAAGAAAGAAAGAGAGAAAGAAAGTAAGAAAGAAAGAAAGAAAGAAAACAAACACTGCACACTGCCCTGATGCCAGACAAATGAAAAGTAGTTCTGTTTGTGTATTACACTTCAGAGATCTTCTCCATAGTTGGGTGGCAGTAATATAATCTTGAATTACCTCCTATACACAAAAGCCTCAAGAGCATGTGCTCAACACAGACTCAGGCACATACTGTATTCTACAGAGCATATATGCAGCTTGTGGGACCTGAACACCGCTAACATAAGTGAGAAGACCTGAAATAGTTTTTACTGCCTCAGAAAAAAAGAAGTAAAGAAGTAAAGTAAAGAAGTGACTGCTGATACAGTTCTACTCTGCAATCATCCAGTGCAGCCTGACATCATCTTCCATCTGGTACGGCAATACCGACTCTCACACCAAGAGGAAACCTGAATGTATTGAGCTATAGTAAGAGTTGGCAGAGTAAAAAAAAGGAACTGTGAAATGTCCTTTTTTTAACATTAAATTTCAATAAAATGTGAATACTCATGATTAAAAGAATGTTTAATCCTTTTTGTGATATTGATATTACAGTATCTAATAAAGTTGGACATTTTTGTGTGTGTAACAATGTATTTAATAAATCAAACAAACATGAAATTAAAAAATAAAAATAACCACACATTATCAATGTGTTTTGTATGCTTTTCGCTTAGATGACCAGGTGATACCAGTTGCTTATGACCTTATCTTATGATATCCTTTGATTTGTCCTGGACATTCTTTCTGTTTTCTGTGCCGACACTTCATACCAAACTCGTCAAATCACCAGTACCTGTGTTAACCTCCACCTCCATTCCTGCTGAAGCCTTTTGTTTATCTAAAGATAACACTGAATATTACACCTTTCCTCTGTATAAATACTCCCTGTTAATCTCAGTAAAATTTAAAGAGTTTTGCCATTCAGTCATAGTCGCTGCATGTGAACCCAAAAAAGTTTTCATATTAAGACTGATTCAGTAGTGAATGTGAATACAGTACCTCCACTCGTACCTATTAAAATCATAACTACTTATTGCCAATTGTGTTCTTATGCTATAAATGCATAGAGTAGTGAAGGGAATTCCACTTTTTCTCTTCAGTGATTCAGATACTTTGGCTTAGCTCCCCAGTAAGAGCTGAGTCTTCTAACTATCAAATGACTCATTGCCATTTTTTGTACACCAGTCAAAGGTTAATACTTAAACCAGTGACTGTTCTTCTGTGCCTAATGAGTCACAGCTGACTGTATGCATGTTAAACAAGTGAAATGTAGTTGTACAATTACAAGTTAAGATCTCAGGATTGGATGTCTTACTGCTCCTTTTATAGAAACATATTCTCACTTTTTATAGTGTGTTTCTAATACAGGAAGGAGGGATAGAAAGAGAAATGGGAGACAGACAGGGCAGTGGGAGATGAAAGAGCAGCACACTCATATGGCTTTTCCTTTACACTCAGTGTGATCACGGTTTGAAGTGCAGGACGTCCTCTCTGGCCAATCATTACCTCCTCCCACATATGCACACAAACACACATTGACACACCGATATCCTCTCTCTCTCTCTCTCTCTCTCCCTCTCTCTCTCACTCTCTCACTCTCTCTCTCTCCCGCTCTCTCTCTCTCTCTCTCCCTTTCTCTCTCATACACAAACACAAACACACACACACACACACCTTATAGTTGTAACCTCACAGATTCATTTTGTGTGTGTGTGTGTGTGTGTGTGTGTGTGTGTGTAAAGGGTATTTATCAGTACTGTCTGTGAGGCCAGCACTGTAAGAAAGCAGCAGCTCTAAACACCAACTAGAGGCTAATATCATTCCATCTACAGACTCTCTCATTCTGTGGGTCTCTCTCTCTCTCTCTCTCTCTCTCTCTCTCTCTCTAAGCAATTGAAACTGATGAAATGTCGTGTGTCCGTTCATTTTATTCAAGTATCAGTTGTCAATTAAGTTTAGTGTGGAAACACTGTATTTAATTCTCAACTATATTTATAAAGACATTAGGCTACTATACTGTAATCATTAAATTAGAAGCCAAAGTCAAATATTTATATGTATAAATAATGTGATATGATAAGAAAATCAAGAGATACTTAATATCTTACTATGCTATCAGTAACTCTCTGTGAAAAGCATTCAGAGAAATACCATTCCACTAACACTGGTCTGAACGGCCTTATTAAAATAAACCTGACATTTTTGGAGCATTATTACAGATATTTGGGTCATTCATATATAAATAAAAACCCAGGAGTGTTCTAAACAAGCTACATTCAACACTGAGCTACACACAACTGTACAATCATTTTAAATATTAGCTAATATTTTTAATAATATAGTTCTGCCATATTATGAGTTTAATACTTACAGTATATAACCAGGTCTGGATACATTTACAGGTAATGAGGCTGATAAAGTGTAAATATTTCCGAAACCAAAGCAAACTAAAAATGTAAACAAGATTCATACATTTTTGAAAACACATACATTAAATGACTGAAATTGTGAAAGGGATTTTCAAGGGAGCAAATGTGTTGTTGAAATGAGCCTACAAATGAAGCCGAGTACACAACTTGTCATATGGGTCAAACTGGATAATTGAAAAAGTATCATTTGTTAATAAATAGAGATATCTATAAAGTTACAATTCTTGAGCATGGAGATTATCAGAAAATTAAATTATAGGGAAATGAATAAACAAAACAATGTTTTACATAGGCTTACAGTCAAGGCTCGGTGGTTACAGCACCTTCCATCAATTAAGCAACCAATTACATGCCTACTAGTGCTAGAGTATAAAATTGTTTTTAAATATTTACAAAAAAAGCACAACAAACATAAGAATTCCTTACGATTTCAACACAATACAATATTATCAAAAAAAGACTTGGATAAATAAACATGGTTTGCTTCAAGCTTTTATAGCATAATACTTTGTTGGAAATGACCTGACAAGAGAAGCCCCAATATTCATGTTTCTGAGATTAAACAATCTTTTCTTGTCAAAGATACAAAAGTAACTTGGTGAAAAGAGAAAACTGTAATTGCATTAGCAATAATAATGATTAAGGAGGTGTGGGAGGCTGTCGAGGAGAGAGGTTTTTCAGGGAGACAGTCTGTTCACACAGAAACTCTGATGAAAGAGCAAGACTAATTGGGCTCCTATCAACCCAAGTGGAGAAATCTTTAATTACTTTTGTATTGGTGGAGAAGCCAAGAGTCCCTGGGCACTCATGCTTCTCAGCATAATGTAATAACACACAATGAGCACACACATATCTGCTTTGCCAGCATTAGGCTCAGGCCACACAGAGCTGAAGCAGTCTAAATTTACTCCATATAATTCTTCAATATAAAAAGGTGCCAGCTCCTTACACATATAAGCAGTGGTCCTCCGATAACAAGTCAACCTCCTACAAACACACTCACACACACACACACACACACACACACACACACACTCGGAAAACAGCACATGAATTTATACCACTTTCTTATAAAAAAGTGTTTATAAATGTGCACCTTTATATAAACGAAAAAATGGAAAGATTTCACGATTTATATCTAATATAACATCTATTAGGAGTTTATATCTAATCAGTATAGCATCAATAATATTTTAATTACATTTTAAGCCAGAACGCAGGCATGATTTATAGTGTTTATGGTGTTTGCTGGGTCATTTAACTATAAATATATCTATTTAATATACTTATGATTAAAATATGTTCATTCTATGAAATTCAGAAAAATCACACATTGGTATCATAGTAATTAAATGTGACACGAATAGAGACGTTATTCTTAGCGCCATCATTAAAATCCTACTGGGTTCTTCATGAAGCCTTATGCATTTTAATCCATATTCCAATAGAATTTCTATATTATTCTCTGAATAACACGGGGGTTGATTGGCAACTTCCACCAGGTGATTAAAACATTAAAAACTGCATTTACACAATCACTATTTATCAGTTAATAATTTAGTTGGCAAGACTCCATTTCAAAGACCTCATTCCTTCTTCAAGGACATAGAGGGGAACGGGGACTTTAGATAATGCATTTCAGAAGAAAATTATGATTACCTCTAGTAATTACAGACTTGCAGAACAGAAAAATGCTTTAAAGTAGACCTGAAAAGTATATATGCTTCTATTATAATGGCCCATATTGGTTTTGCCAAAAAAAATTACCCAAGATAAATCAGATTTTATCTTTTTGCAACTTGAATGTGTTATAGCATCCAAAAAAAAACATTAGAAAAGAGACCAGGTTGCATAAGTACACACATCCCTTAAAAAAACTAATATTTTCTTAAAGCATCTTTTTTCTGTAATACAGAACTCTCTTTGTGTAAGAGTTTACCAACTTAGCACAACTTTATATGGCAATTTATTCCAATCTTCTTTAAAAAAGCTCCAGATACATCAAATTGTGATCTCCTGTGCACAAACCTCTTTGACTCATTCCACAGGTTTTCAATAGGATTTAGATCTGGGCTCTGACTCAGCTACTGTAAACCTTAATACATCAAATCTTCTTAAGCCACTCCTTTATTGACTTGGATTGGTCTGGGCACTTATCATACTATAAGGTGAAATTGTCCTTCATAATTACCTGCCTAACAGAGACCTATCCATGACTTCCTCTATCTAGATGATGGCATGAGGCTGCCACCAACATGCTTCACTGTGGGTTTGGTCTTATTTGGGTGAGAAGCTGTCTTCATTTTGTGCCAAACATATCTTTAGGGAATTATATTCAAATGTGTGAAATTCATCTGACAACTTTTTTAGGTCATTTTTAATGTTTAAATATTTAACATTACCCCACCATTCACATCTTGGTGCAGTGTTGCACAGTGCCGATCTGCATGTACTGGGCAGTGGGAGGAAACTGGACAAACTCTGCACAGACAGCAACCTGAGCTCAAGTTAAAACCCAGGACTCTCCATGTTAAAAATTGCTGTTACCATTTCCAAACACTTTTATTGTCAGTTCTAAGGTGGGTCAGTTCCTCAGTACATTGTTACTTCACTATATGAAAAATCCCAGTCAGATCAATACCTTATAACCTCCAGAATTGTTCTGCTACATGCACAGAAAATGATTTGATATAAAAGCAAAACACATGCCAAGATACACTAGGACCCTCAGTGCTGATCAGTGGAAAAGCACAAATAGTGCAGCACATTACCTGGCACCTTAAAAATGCCCTTAAAGCTTAAGCAAGGATGATAATATTACAATGAAGTAGTATGTAATTATTAGAAGATTAAACAAGAGACATTTATTTCCCATTTTATCAAGTGGCATAAACACAGAACACAGTAAGAGCACACTTAATACTTATGCATGTACGTATATATGGGCTATGTGCTTTGTTTCTTTTAGAAGTATTTCATAGAACACTGAAGGATCAAAATAAACCACATACCTGGATCGGATTTAGAAAAAGTGTCCATGTCCAGTAGATTCCTGCCCAAATGAACAAGAGAGAAATACACATTACACACTGTCACAATTAAAACCATTTCACAAGACACAATGCACCATTACCATACAGTATATGACAACATGCTGATAAGATGGCAATGTTCAAGAAGAGAAGTTTTATTTTATTTTTTTTAAAGATAACCTTTTAAAATAACATTTTCACCCACACAGTTACATTCAAAAATAGAAGCAAACCCTCAGTAATTGTGGGTTTATGTACGAAGTGAACTAAGGGTTCATAAATGTGTAATTATGAGTGTATGTTGATTTCTCAGTGCAGTGTTGCTACATGTAAAAAAGGTAACACATAATTATAGCTTATAGCTTGTTATATAATAACAACAACTTGTAAGTGTATTCAAACCCTTGACTTATTCTCTCACTTTCAGTAACCACTTTATTCTTGTCAGGGTTACAGTGACTCAGTGTGTCACAGTACCAATTACTGATTGTTCATTGTTATTAATTACTGTTGTTATTGCTAATAAGGTATACAAAGTTTGACAAATAATTTAAGATTTAAAATATATAAATAAATATTCAGTCTTAGAATTCAGATATATTCAACTGTATTAGTGATTGGGCTTTCCACTCCAGTCTTCCAAGCTGTTTCAGCTGGATTTTAGGTTCTTCTCACATTTATCTCTGCAGGGCCTCTCAAGCTCTTCAAGACTGAAATGGGAAGCATCTCTGTATTGATAAGCTCCTTGTCTCTCCAGGGAGTTTCAATTTAGATTCAAGTTGAGGCACAAAATGGGACCGTTCATCATGAAAATTCACAGATTTATCCCGATGCCACTCCTGCTGAGTGTCTCAGGTCATTATCATTTTGGAATGTGAATCATCACTCCAATCTGAGGTTCTAAGGGCTCTTGAACGGGTTTTATCAAGATGTCAAGCTGTACATTGTTCAGCTTTCCCTCTATCTTGAGAAGCCTCCTAGTTTCTGCAGCTGAAAAACCTTTCCACAGCATGATGCTGCCACCAACTTGGATTACTGTGTGGGTAGAATTGCCTGGTGTTGCCTGGTTTCCTCCAGACTGAGTTATGTCTAAAACCAAAGAAATCAAAGAAAACAAATCTTGGTTTTATCAGCTCATGAATCCATTGCTTTCAATCTCCTGAGAGTCTTTTGGTGTAGTTTAGCCAACTACACTAAGGACATTAAGGTTCCCACAGCATTTTTGCACAATAAACATTGTGAAGCTGCTTGTCCTTCTGGGTTTCATTGCCATACAGGACTTCTGAAAAGCTGTTGGAGCAACTTTAATGTTCTTTCCTTTTTGCTGGGAAGCCAGTTATAAACCTTCTATATAAAAATGATGTTCTGATAGAGTCACTGTGATCTAAACAACAGCAGAATCTTAGAAATGAAAGAAGTCTTTCACTCTTCCAGGCTTGTGCCTCATCTTCATGGCTTGGTTTTTTAAAGCTGTGGAGCTTTATAGAGACACAAGTGTGTCTTTCCAAATACCAGATTAATTTAGCACAGGTAAACGTTAATCCATTTGTAGAAAGGTCTCAAGGGCATCTCAGTGGATGGGGGATGTGTCTGATCTGAATTTCGAGTATAAAAGCAAAGTATTTGATCACTTGTATAAATGTGGTGTTTATAAATGGAAACTTCTTTATGATTTTTCATTATGGAATATTCTTTCTAGATTAATGAGAAAAAATCAATTACTCAAATTTAGTGTGAAGTTATTGTGGAACAAAATAAGGAAAAGGTGAAAGAATCTGGAAAATTAGGAATGTATATACATACACTCTTAGGAATGTATATACATATACTCTTATTTTTAAAGAGTACTACCCAGAAAATTAGCCCAACATCCCAATCATATGTAAATTACTGCAGCAGCATCAATCAACTGTCATTAAAAATCAAATGCCTTTAAACCCATTTGATAATAAAGGTATAAAAAAAATATCAGTGGCACACAAGCGCATTTATGGAGCCGCTGTTTCTCAGCAGGTCATCTCCTTTATGAATGAGAGAGAGCCACAGCGACCCATCTCCATGAATATTCAGCTTCCATCAGCTTTCACCTCACCTCACAGACGATTTTACAGCTTATTAAAGCTAAAAGAAGCCATTTAAAAAAAAGAGCCACAAGCACGAGTGTGCCCGGGTGAAATTCAGAGAAAAATTCAAAATGTGTGTGAATGTGAGGTTTGAGGCCCTCGTATTATATATTATATATATATGATCATATAAAACCATATATGTTGCTCCAGCAGCTGGCAGCATTCATAAAAGGAAAAAAAACACCCAATATTATTTACCATGCCTGTGTTAGACTGTATCAAAGTAAGACATATTTATTATTCTGGAAACAAATATGTAAACACAGGCGAGGAGATAATAATAAGACCTGGAGAGCTAATAAATACATTCAGACAGATAATATTCAGATATTATGTGAGAGAATAAGGGCTTGGGCATTTAAAAAATATGTATTTTTTAATCTGTCAGTTAATGCAAATATAGACTGATTAAACCAGATAACACAAATTTATATCCATTAAACAATAAGTATTTTGTCATTTTTACTAAGATTAAAATACCGGAAAAAGTACTCGTATCTGAGATCTAAATGATAGAATTACTGATGTATAAACAAAATCTTCTCTGGTTATTTTTCCTCATTCAGTTTTTGACCATCTCTGAAATTGCCCACTTTGTTCCGCTATGCTAGAAGTTAATGCTAAACCAATGGATTTTTTTTGCAGTCATTCTTGTTAACAGCAATTGTTGTTGTTTATAGAATGACCAATTTAATTTAGTCCTTCTCTCCCACAAAATAAACATTTTAATTGTGCAACATATGCATCAGTCTGGGGTCCATCTGTTGCAGAATTGCTGGGGTAAGTGCACATTCAGAGTAAATAGCTGGTTGAAATAAAATATACAAGATATCCCAAAAGTCTCCATGTATAGGGGAAATGAACACTTTTTTAGCAAAATATCTTCCGAAATTTTTCATGCTTAGTATATATATGTTATTCAGCCAACCTTTAAAATGCCTTAAAATAAAAATATATTAAAATTATTCTGGGGGGCACGGTGGCTTAGTGTCCCTAGTGTGTGATTGCGTGAGTGAATGAGAGTGTGTGTGTGTGCCCTGCGATGGGTTGGCACTCCGTCCAGGGTGTATCCTGCCTTGATGGTAGTTCGGATAAGCGGTAGAAGATGAATGAATGAATGATTGAAATTATTCTCATGGTTGGATCGGGAAGCTGTCACAAGGTTGCACTAGACGTTAACAGCAATATGATATGCACATCGCACACAACACTGCTGCCAAACTGGGTTACCAAACTGTTGCCAAAGTTGGAAGAGACAACTCTTTGTGCTTACAGTAAATAACAGCAAATACAGAATGCATTGTAAATAAAGTTTCATTTTGATTAAAAAAAGTGTAAGGAGACTTTTGAGACCCCTTGTACACATAGTATATATGTAAACAAGCTCTTTCACATATAGTGACACAAAATACAGTCTCAATGACTGCAGACACAAAGTCACTTTAATGCACAGTTTCTGCATTAAAGAAACTGTGACACTCACCAGAACTTTTGATTTATTGTAAGGCTTATGTAGTGACGTTTCATTTAATTTCTTACTGCTCCATTTCCACATTGTATGAGAGCAGAATTTGACATGGTGATGAAAATGTGAAAAGACACTAGACAGATGTCCTGCAAAGCACCGATGTGCATGTAAATGTCCAGGCTTCTTGTTTTTATCAAACACACCCACCAGAAAGCAATGGCACTAAATCCCTCTGAGACTAAATGACAGAAATGAAATCTGTCTAAAACTGATGGATGACATCTGTCCAGAGGATTAGGAAACATAAGAAATAGCATAAGTCTCCACCAGGCAACAGAACAAATTCACAGATATCTGCTAAGGTTGAGAAATCTGACAGCAGTGTGCAACAACCTGCCATTGGCTAAAAGTGGAGACAGTTTTCTTTTGTGTGTGTGTGTGTGTGTGTGTGTGTGTGTGTGTGTACTACCATGTCCATGAGACATGATGAAATCTTGAACTAATTATCTGATCAGCCAATTGTGTGGCAGAAGTGCAGTGTATGATCATGTTAATGTTCACATCAACCATCAGATCACAATGGAAAAAATGAATCTCAGTGATTTTGACTGTGGCAGGATTGGTGGCACTAGATGGACTGGTTTGAGTGTTTCTATATAATTGCTGATCTCCCGGGATTGTCACACAAAACAGTCTCGAGAGTTTACTCAGAATGGTGCAATACAGAAAAAACATCCAGTGAGCAGCAGTTCTGCAGACAGAAACATTTGGTTGATGAGAAAGATGTGAAGAAGTCCCACACTGGTTTGTGCGGACAGAAAGGATACAGTAACCACTCTGTACAATTGTGATGAGCAGAAAATCATCTCAGAATACACAACACGTGAAGCTAGAGGCTACAACAGCCAAAGGCCGTGTCAGGTACTGCTTATGTAAGTCTAGAACAGAAAGCTGAGGCTGCAGTATGGGCAGAAACCCAAAACCTTTCCAAAACTCGACAGTAGCCTGGACTGATGAATTTCAATTTCTGATGAAGCACATTGATGGTAGAGTCATAATGTGGCACCAATATCATGAATCCACACACTCAACCTTGTGTCAATATGAAGGCTGGTGGAGGTGCTATAATGGTGTGGGAAATGCTTTCTTGGCACAACTTAAGCCCATAAATACCAGTCAATCATCACTTGAAGCCACAGAACCATGGAAAATATTAACTTGGAAGAGAAAGCCTTTATTTGTCACAAATACATTATAGCAGAGTGAAATTCTTTGCTTCACATATCAACTTCCTAACCACAGCTTAGGAATTTTGTGTCATGATACAGTACCCAAAGGTTTTAAGGGCTTTTCTCGAGGGCCCAACAGTGGCTTACTCCTGATCAGTAACCCAGAGGCTTAAAAGCATGATTTTATAAACATAACAATGAGATCAATGGTCTTCAGTGGTCTTCCCAGTCACTGAATGTGAACACAGTAGAACACCTTTGGGCTGTAATACAACAGTTGATTCATAGCATGAAAGTGCACCTTAAAAACCATGTCAACATGAACCAGAATCTCCATAGGAATGTTTTCAACATCTTGTGGAATCCATGCCATGAAGATTTGAGGATGATCTGAGAGCAAAGCCAGCATTAATATAGTGTTCCTAATAAAGTACTCTGTCTGAGTGTATGTGTGGATGTAAATTCATTCATTCATTTTCTCCCGCTTATCCGAACTACCTCGGGTCACAGGGAGCCTGTGCCTATCTCAGGCGTCATTGGACATCAAGGCAGGATACACCCTGGACGGAGTGCCAACCCATCGCAGGTCACACACACACACTCATTCGCTCGTGCAATCACACACTAGGGACAATTTTCCAGAGATGCAAATCAACCTACCATGCATGTCTTTGGACCGGGGGAGGAAACCGGAGTACCCGGAGGAAACCCCAGAGGCACGGGGGGAGAACATGCAAACTCCACACACAAGGCGGAGGCGGGAATCGAACCCCGACCCTGGAGGTGTGAGGCGAACGTGCTAACCACTAAGCCACCGTGCCCCCATGGATGTAAATGTTAAACAATAATAAATTCAGTAGGAGATTCCTTTCTACTACAGGCAGGCAGGCAGCCACACATGCACACCCAAGCACACAAACACACACCTGATGCCCTGTTGTCAAGCAGCGTTAGCCGAATCGAATCTGTCATGGGAGGGAGATGTGTGTTTGTGTATGTGTATGTGGGTACGTGTGTGTGTGCACATGCTTTATGCAGCATTGTGTGTGTACATGATTTATACAGCCTTCTGCAGCCTTCAGAGTCTCATAAAAAAGGTATAAATCTGGATCTCTGGGGTGCATCATTTGTACCTTTATAGGTCCTTCACCTGAACCTATGGATATATACTGTAGTGTACCATTAAAAAATATTTGAGGTGCAATACTGTAAATGGATCACAATTGTCTTTTAGATTATACGTCGGATTGTAGCTTTTTTGGGATATATAGGCTACTACTTTTCTATTTTAATGCTTCAAAGGTGTGTGGTTGAAGGTGTCCATTCCTGCAACAAGGAATAGTAGCATTACCCTCTTTCTGAGCATGTTCACTTAAAGAACCTTCCAGAGTGCATCAAAAAACAAACAAAAACTTTTCACATGTAGAATAAAAATTCTGTATTACATTTAACAGTTAGGTGGAACTACTGTTGAGTGTACAAGCATCATCCTGCACTAACACTGTGTGTGTGTGTGTGTGTGTGTGTGTGTGTGTGTGTGTGTGTGTGTGGAGTAAGCGCGTGGCACGGACAGCGGGCACCCCCTCAAACACCTACACCAAATGCAGATTTGGCTCGAGGTGCAAAAATACTTCCAATAAAAACCCTCTCTGTCTGAACTAGCAGTAATAAAAATCCACAGCATTCAGTTAAACAAAATGAACACGTTCGTATTCCTGCGTCTGAGAAAAGATGCTCTCAGGTGGCATCAAGTTCAGAAATGATGGGGCAAAACAATTAGGTTAAAATCCATCCATATCGTCTGTATTACTGCACATTAAAGTATAGATTAGTATGGTTTTAATCGTAACAAGATTACATGCTGAGTATTTATTGTGCAGGACGCATGGACTCACCTGCACGAGACAGTAACTTCAATCTTAGTTGCCGGTACCGTAGAATGGAGCGGGTCGAAGTCCCCAATAGATGCCATGGTGACGCTGGAGATGTTCAATATGTTTTAAACCAAATCCGAAGTTTTCAGTGTTCCATCCGAGACTGTGTTTTTGTTCTCAGTCTAATGAGGGGAAACGCGCTACCTGTGTGACGCGCTGCCCCGCACCACAGCGTCCATGTGTCTCCTCTCACCCGCTGCCTGAGGAAAGGAGCGCGCGCACCGACACTCGGACCGTCAGTCGCACAGTCACTCCGACTGCGTCCCGCACCGCACGCTGATTAGTGCGTTAACACGGTACAGTCACTCAGCTAAAATAAACAGCGCTTTCACTCAGCGCAAACTCTCCACTACCTGGCCCACGTCCAAAACACTTTAGTACTGACTAGTTATATTATGCCTCTGGTACTACGCCTTTTTTTTTATTTTATTTTTTTTTTTAAAAACTACTGCTACTCACTTTGACAGCCGGCAGGTGGAGACAGAGCATAAGAAAAAGTTCTGGATATAAAACTTAAACTCAAAGATGCGTCTGAGATTTGTGTTTGCTGTGTGCGTTTTCAGGACGAAAGAAACTCCCTGTGAGACAGGATACTACTGAACATCACTTCAGAGAGCAAGTTAGGGGTCTTGATGAAGGACCCAGCAATTTCATGGGTTACAGAGAAAATACACAAAACAGATTTTCTTTTAATTTCTTCTTTTATTTTCACTGGAAGAGCATCTGTCCCATATCTCCTCGGCAATTGTAATGAGACATTAAGGAATCACTATAATTAAAACAAACAAAAAGACTGTACAAAGGCAAACAATGCACCGCTCTCTAAAAAGGGCAGAAAGGGTACAAATGAAAATTTCATAAAAACATGGTTAAAGAAAAGACAAAATAATTAAGTAAAATTTCCAAATTCAAATGTTACCCCACTGGCCTTTTCCTGTGAAAAAATTAATTCTGAAATCTCTGGATCGTGTGAGGGGGAAAATAATCAATGAAAAAAAACAAACATGCAAGGCGCCTGACTGCTATTTCAGTGTTTCAAAGTTTTAATGACAGATGTTTTACGAGCCCGACAAATATTTATGTGGAATCTATGAAACAAGTTTCATCTGATGTGGGTCGACCTGTGTAAGCAACCAAACAGACATATCGATTAGTGAATCTAAAGCACTTACATTGATCATTCCAAAGTTCTGTGTCTGTGTCATGTAGTTACAGTTTGACGGAATAGCACGAGGACAAAAACAGAATCTCTCTTACAAACCAAAACCATTGGCAGGTTTGCAACGTGTCCATTTCAAAATGTATTCAAACGTATCTAGACTGAAGACTCCCAGAAAAGAAAATTAATTTTTAAAATTGAAAAGATCCATCCCATAATTTCCAGGTAGAAATGATCTCAAATTTAGCCCAATATTAAGAGAAAAAAAGGCACAACATCATGGTGGTCCTGAGGTAAAAAAGCCATCAAAACCATTTGGCATTAAGAACATAAATCCCTAGTGTTACATGCTAATTTTTAAGTGTTGCCTTAATTTCATATTCAACTTTCTAATTTCATACCCAGTCACCACCAAGCATCATAGCAACACTTTACATAACCAAAATCTCTTGTAAAAACAGCATTGATAGCTGAAACTGATGACATGGTAGATAAGGTGTGGTGATTACACTTCACCGCCAGGTATGGTCACAAAGTAGCTAAGAGGTATGACGGATGACATGAAAGAAAGCATTTGTTAATTCTAAACATTCACTGTAATCATTTCACTGCAGATGGATTTGGAGATTCAGTGGATTGAATGTTTTGATTATAACCAGTAGCAGTTCTGAATTAATAAACAGTCAGCATGAGGCAAATACATAAATGTCAAACATTATAGATTATTTTGACAGATGCACCAAAACTTATGTGACCATACAGTGGGCCTCCTTCAGAAGTGTAACTGAACACACGCTGTTATAGAACCAGAAGTAAGAGCATCATTTAACATACACAAATGAGAAACTGTGCTGTTAAAATAGCTTAATTGGTGAACCTGAAAACTGCACTGTTATATTAAATGATAAAACCTTTATCTCCTTGAAGGAAAACAGCCAACCCTCTGCCCAGATTCATACATGCTGCAGTTTTTACTTGTTACTTACACATCATATTATAATGCTTTATGTATCCAAGTGTTTAAATGAATCTTAAGACATCATAAATAAGCATAAAACTCATTAAACTCAAAGACAATTTACAAAAAAAAAAAAAAGTCCATAGGCTGAATGGCCGAAAAGAAGCACAGCCTTTGAGGTCCACTTAGAAATTATATTTTAAGAACTTGTTCATTACTGCATATTTGAATAGCAGCAATACAGCTACAGCAATAGGAAGAGCTCAAAGAAGCCTTTTCCCTTTGTTGTTTTTAGGCTCTCATTCATAATGCTATTCAATATAAACGTAATATACATCAAAGCAGAAAATATGAGGGAGGTTTAAAAAAAAAAAAAAAAAAAAAAAAAAAAAAAAAAAAAAAAAACGTAGAAATTTACTAGACGTGCCTCAACAGTCAAATTCAATGTGTAAAAACAATTAAAAACAAATAAAGAAATAAAAGGTAGCCCCAAGGTTTAAGTTTGGCACTTTTAAGTCCTGGTGGAATGGTGTGTACAGAGTAAAGGAAAAAAGGGGTAATGAAAAATGAACAGAAAAAACAGCTCGTTTTTTTCCAGATCTATTTGGAAACCTTGTGTAATGACACAGGAACAACATGGTGCTTTTTTTTGGAACACTGATATTGGAGGGACTTTTATATGGAGGGCTAAGATATGAAAATGACTAAGGAGACCAGTAAGAATAGGAACCATTCTTTTGGTGATTCATTGCTACTAAACACAAGATGGAGAGTCAGAAATAACCGAGGAGAAGAGGACAGAACAGAAGAGGAAGCTGAGTTCAGACAATAGCGTTGGTGCCTCGGAGGCCAACACCACGAGCAAACTGCTCCAGCAGACCAGAGATGGCTCCAGATGGACTTGGAAAGGAAGATTTCAATCCTACTGTAGAGCTGTAAGCCGCCAGGAACAACTCCCTTACTGCCTCCAGCCGAGCCTGCCTCTCAGATCCAAATGTACACCTAAAGAGGAATGAGCGGAGAACCAAAGAGTGAGAGATGCACCATAATTTAAAAGTGAATTAAAGGGAGAGAACAACTGCAGTGTTTGCTTTTCCATTATAAACTCATTGCCATCATGGGAGTTTTATTAGAGCTGTTAATGATGTGGTAACAGAAGTTAAATTGCATTTGGTAATTAACAAATAACTGGAAGCGCCTCTTAAACATCATGGTCCTCACTACAATTTACTGTGTGGAGAGAGGACTGGATGTTATTTGCACACTCTACATGCTGTTGAGAAGATACATTCGATTTGTCTGCCTGATTGAGCAGAAAGTATAGCAGGGATGAAGAGAGAAACTGCTTGTTCAGGTCTTTCCTCATTACACCATTCCAAAGGCCCTTTATTTTGGACAAAGTCTTTCCGACAAGTCTTTGACATTTTACTTTACACATTAGTTACACAATTTCAATCTCATAAACATTATTAACCTACCTAATGCTGGAAAACTAAAGAATCAAACCACCCGTAACCACATACACAAAAGGTAACACAAGTCAGTTGTTGCAGCAGCCCTCTCACTCAATCAACCCTGTGCTGCTAGGCCAGTAGGACAGGAAAAGTAAAAGCATGGGAAGGGAAATCAAAGGAATGGTCAAAAGAAAGAGATTGGGATAGGACAGAGGAAGCATGTGAGACTCACATGCGGCCGCTGGGCCCCTCATCTTGGAAGCTGAAGGGAAGGGGTGACTCCAAAGGGAGAGGAGCCGCATCGTGGATGCTCCCACAGCCTGAGACAATCTGCCAGCTACCATACTCTGTAGAGACAGAAGAGCCCGAGCGAGCATACTCCACCATGGACCTTAAAGAGAGAGAGAAAGGAACAGACACACAGAAAAGCCTCACTCGCAGTTACGTCATTCCCACATGATTGCTAAGGAACATCAAAACAAGAAAGAGAGTAAGATAAGGGCTAAATTGCAGCAGATGGATCAAAGATGGAACAGAGAGACATAATTAGAGAGATAAGGGGAAGTAAAAAAAAAAAAAAAAAAGGATGAATGGATGCAAGGGATGGAAATGAGGGCTGTAGCACTAGCAGGGCAATGTGAAGAGTGAAAGGGCTCCAAATTGTAGCCAGTAGCTAAGTCAGAAGTCTGTCATACAGAGAAATCCATCTGTACATTATTTGAGTAATCATTGTTTAAGAGACAAAAAACACAACGTACAGTATAAGCAATCTATTCAGTCATACAGTCGGTCTTTATTTAATCTTTTACTGTCAAACAATTAACACCATTTTTTCATTCCTCAGTTAAATGATTTTTCCATAATTTGTCAAAAGTCAAATGATTTGTCAAGGCAAATACATCCTTGATGCAACAACAGTGCATCACAATGCATCTCATGCACGTACACATTCACACACACACACACACACACACACACACACACACAACTATGTAAGGCTAATTTACCCCATGTAGCATGTTTCTGGGATGTGTAAGGGAACCAGAGGAAACCCACATGGACATGGGAATAACATGAACTCCACACAGACAATAAGCCAAACCCACAATTGAAACCAGGACCCAGAAGTTGTGAGGAAGCAAATCTGTGCAACTATGCCAATCTAATTACCATGTGTTTAGCAAGAAAAAATTCTGCTTGAAATGTGTCAAGTTCCTGATCAATATTTGAAAAGGTAACTTGTACATTAACTAACCAACTACTCTACTCCCCCTCTCACTATGCTGACCAGTCCACTGACCAGTTTATTTGCCCCAGCACCCAGGTTTCTTTTTCTGTTTTTATATAGACAGTCAAAGCCACCTGTCAATTTCAGTTTTCTCTTACAACACCACAACCATGTAACTGTCACAAACCCCTGAGGTTGTGGAGGCCTCTGCTGGCTAAGAGCAGTCTTTACAGTGATTGTTGTTTAAAAGATTATATCAGCTACATCTGCCAAGCCAGATCAGATTAGAATTTGAAAGTTAAGTAGCACTGGAAAAGCATGGAAGAAGAAGAAAATATCAATATTGCTCAAAATGTATTTCACTTGAGGCAGCTGTTGTACAGTATGAAAAACACTACAAGATGTACCAAAAGTCTCCATACATCAAGGTTGCAATGGACTTTAACAGGAAACATGACAAGCACATCACACACAACACTGCTGCCAGATTCGGGAGGGATGAATCGGTGTGTGTTTACAAAAAACATGTTGCATTTTGTTAAAACAGTGTTTATTTCCCCAATGTACAGAGACTTTTAGGATACCCTGTATTGTACTATTGCATACATCTAACTCACATCAATAAAACAAGCACGAAATAATAAAAAAAAGTTTTTTTTAACATAATTTTTAACATAATATGTTTTTAACATAACATATTATATACAGTTAACACTTCATTGTATTCAGACATAGTCACTCACCTTCTCCCCGGCACAGCCAATGGGCTGCTCCCTGTACGGATATAGCCATGCTCTGATTGGTTGGAGGACGAGGAGCTTGAGGTTCTGCCCTCTGTAAGTGGATGAGGTAGTCGCTCCTCAATTGGGACTGAGCGGTTCCAAAGCACGGTCTGAGGAGACGAGGTCATAGCTTTTCTTCTGAGAAAGGCAAACGCAAATAAGTATTAAGCATTTAAAGCTTAAAAACAAGCAGAGCAACATCTAGAAGCTTTGGTCCATAAACTAGAAGTTTTAAGTAAAAGTGCTATTCAAAAAATGAAAGAAAATCATTTGTTTGTTCAATTATACCCGCTAGAGAGAAGGTCCACAGGCTCAGCGGACAGACTGGAGGGAGCAGCTGTATCCTCAGTGATCAAAGAGAAATCGCTACTCAAACTGGTCATACTACCCCTGTCTCTGGATTCTGAGAGAAAGCAAACAAAAGGAAATGTAATAAGTAATTCAACAGCTCAGTGTACTTTCCTGCCAAGGTTTTTATCCATGCATATATTCTCCATTAAAATGGGTAAGCATCTTGTTAATGAAAAAAAAGTACAAAAATTCTACTAGGAATTGTGGCTGGAAGGAAAGAATTAGACGTACGCAACTGGCAGAGGTCGTCCACTGTGAAATCAGTGTCTTTGAACTGAGAGTTTTTCCTCCTATAAGATTGTGTGAGAGAGAGCGAGCATGAGGGGGAGAAGGAGAGAAAGAGAGAGAGAGAGAGAGAGAGAGAAAGAGAGAGAGAGAGAGAGAGCGAGAGAGAGAGAGCGAGAGCAAGAGAGCGAGAGCGAGAGAGAGAGAGAGAGAGAGAGAGTGACTAACACAAAGAAGACTCTGTTTTATCCATCCAGTTTTTTATAGAAAAGTAGATACGAGTGTGCAGAATGATGTACAAACAGATCTGCATTTGATCCACACAGCGTTCATCATCTGACATCAAAACAAGCATGATTTGAGCTCGGATAATGAATTGGCTTCAGCTGCATGGACACAAGATCCATCCCAGTATTGTCATATGCACACAACACACAATGAGCTCTCCTTACCCTTATCCCTCAGTCACATTCAGTAAAGCAAGCTGTAATTTATGCAATTGTTGCAATTCTTAATCAATAAAAACAAAAACAATCAGCATTACAGACCAAGATCTCAGGTAGAACTTAAGGAAGGAAGAATGGAGAGGGGAAAAGAAGATTCCGGTAAAGCAGGGTTTAAAATTGTTTGCTGTAAATAAAGAAGTTGTTTATGTTGTTTCCATAGAGGAGAGTTTCTTTCTCCATTTGTCTTAAACTACTTAAAGGTAATAATCAAATAGGAAATTTAACCTGCAGATAGTTATGAAAATTCAAAGTAATGCTTTTATATCTAAACAAAAAAGGTCAGATTGAATCCAATTTATAAATACAGGTGAGCCAGATTTCCACTGGTGTTAGAACGCATGTGTAGGTTTGTAATGCAATCAGATTTAAACATATGCAGCTTTAACAATGACAGCCATTATCTGCTAGGCTATAAACACAGAACAGCACATTAACACAGAGTACATTAACATGCAAAAAAATGAGTCATTGCTTTTTTGGATACTAAAACACAGCGCTAGTAAAACTGACAAAGACGGTGAATAAAAACACCTCAACAACAACAAAAAAGTAAACCATAGTAAAGTGTTAAAAACTCACCTCGGCTTCCTTATGACTGAGAAATTCTCAGACACGATGTGCTTCAAAAAATTGAAGCAAAAAAAGAAAATCTGCCAGAAAAACAAAGAAACTGTGAATCATATCAATAAGACTACAAAGTCATGAATGAGACTAAAAAGAAGCGTAATGATGTTATCATATGTTCAGACTTACTTCCTCTCCTTTAGAGAGACGATCAGGCAGCATGTGACTGCAGAGAAATAAACACAGCGGTAATGTTGACTTAATTAATTATGAAATTGATTTTTATTTTCAAAAAACACAGTATATTAACAGCATGTGATGACATTTGTCTTGAATCAATATGTCAAGCACGGCCAGTTCACAATGAAGCACAGTACAAGTGCAACTGTTGGATATTTATAATAATAGTAAGAAGAATAAAATAAATAAATAAATAAATAAATAAATAAATAAATAAAATCACTTAATAGAGTCTCTGTTCTTGAAGCATGATTTTAAAAGATCTCTTCTCTCTAACACAAGTTTTAAGTTATTTACAAAGAATTTGTTCTTTCCTTTGATTGTAAATTTTTTCTGAGTCTTTATGAATTCTTGTCTGAGCTCAGTGTCTGTAGTTACTGTGCTGTGGTCAGACGGCCCGTCCATCCCCTATTATTGGATACGTTTAAATTAGTTCAAACGAAATCCTACACATCAGACAAAGACTAAGAACCAAGTAGAGCTTAACTCAAACTCAGTTCATTTTATGGCCTTTCACTAAATTACACTAGAAAATGGTTGAAAAAAATCATAATACAATATTACATTTACAGCATTACAGCAGACACCCTTATTCAGAGCAACTTACAATTCATCTTTTTTTTTTTTTTTAAATATTCAACTGAGCCATTAAGGGGTTATGGGCCTTTACAAGGGGCCCAGCCGTGGCAGCTCGGTGGAGTGGTGAGATTTGAACTCACAGCCTTCCGATTAGTGGTCCAACACCTTACCCACAAGGCTACCACATCCCCTACCACAAACGGCCACCATGTTATTTAGCGTTTTTTTTTTTTGTTTGTTTTTTTTACTTAAACACACAAAATTCTCCAGGTAAGGAGAATTTCACTAGTTTACAAGGCTTGCACAATTTTCCTTACAAAATATCTAGAACTTCACTTCAGCTAATGTTTACATATGCCTATTATCATCATCATCATCATCATCATCACATTTTCCAAATGAGGAAGCATGAACAGGGGTCTCACCCAAACAGAAACCAGTCATAAGCGATGGTCAAATACAGTATCTCATCTGGCTCCAGACTTGCATGAACAGCACCATCCTGTGTATGGTACACAAGAATAATCACTCTGTCACATTTCCTTGAAACTGACAGATAATAATAAAACTATAACTATAACACAACACCAAAATAGCAGAATGGTGCAAATAAACAGATAAAAAGTTAAATACTCACTACCCACACAAAGAGAGAGAGTAGCATGACAGACAAAGGAAGAGAGCAAAATAAAAGAAGAACAAGAAAGAGAGAAGTTAAGAAATAAATACTCACAGCCCACAGTGAGAGTCTGAGCAGTGACACAAAGAGTGGTGTTCTGTCCCACCCTGATATACAGTGCACCAACAAACCACTTTCATCTGCAACACACACACACAAACACACACACACATTTAGTGAAATAGTATTTGTTTGAAACATGTACTTTCGAATCCTGCTCAGACGGCATGTGCACAGTAACAGAAGATACGGTGAAGATAAAGTGAATGTTTATATTTGAATACCATCACTGTTGATGATGTGCAGAAGCAGCTTCAGATAATTCTGCGTCTGTTGCACCAGGTCCCATGACTGAGAACAGAAGAGAAATCTTAACACTATTCACAGCGTGTCTGCGGTGTATCAACAGGTGAGTTAAATTTGGTACCTTGTAATTCCATGAAATAGTAATTTAATACAAAATTGATTTAAAAACCTAACATTCAGGACAGAATAAATAAAAATAACCATCAGACTATCCAGGGTTTTTTTGTGAATGTTGCAGGCAAAAATGCTTTATTTTGCTGAAGTGATTTTGTTTGATACTATATATTACAAACTCCATTAAAACGTTAAAACATAAAAACCAAGTGTTTAAATGCATAAAGTACATAAAAACTCTCGCACCCTATTTGTCAGCAAGCTAAACAGCATAAAAACTGGCTAACAAAACAAAAGTGCTAACAAGAACAAACTCTCTCTATGATTTACTATTTTATCACCACATTACAGAACAAATAAATGTTTTATATGTCCATAAAGAAAAAAGCTAAAAGCCCTAGTGCTAAATTAACAGATTAAATGAACAGATTAAACCAATATAGTTGCTTCTTACTGCTATAATCACTTTCAGTGCTAGCAATCTCTTCCATCTACAACCCAGTGATGTCAGAGTTCACCTGTGCTCTGACTACAAGCACAACCGATGGAGAGATCTATTAATCTATATAAAATACATCTGGCAGCCACGCTGCATTATCTGTGTCTCATTTACATAAAGCTGAGAAGTTGTCAGCGCTTTTGTATCTTGTATCCCCACATTGCTCTTACTTCTGCACATGATTTTAGACTGTCGAATGATAAAAAGAATGGAAGGCAGGATGAATATGCTTTTCATTCTTTAACCTAGCAATCGTTCTGTCTTTTTATTCATGGGTTTAGAAAGGCAGTGCTGGCTCAGTTTTTAAAGCTGTAATCACTTCATATAGTCTCAGCACCAAGGTCCTCAATTCTCTATGCTCCAATACTCACGTATCTATCTGTCTCAATCCTGCCTTTCTTTGGTTACACATAAAAGAAGATTCACTGAATGCATCTAAATGTACCAGTCCTGTTCTCCAATGCCCCTTTTCCACCGAGGCAGTTCGAGTGCTGGTTCGGAGCCAGAGCCTAATTTAGAACCAGTTCTTTCTGTTTCGACCGCCAAAGCACCGGCTCTGAACCAGGAAAAGTGGTTCTTAAGTAGCACCAAAACGTTGCTGGTCTAGACTTAAGAACCGCTTGTGTCAGGGGCTGTGGGCGGGGCTACTGTTAGCGCATTTGATAATGTACCTTAAGTATACTAATGTTTAATACACTTTTACTTTAAGCACACATGATAGTAAGTAGCTACATGCTAAGGCTAACTTTTTTCTGTGTTAATGAAAAACAACGTTATGTACTTTCTCGGTTACAACCTCCGTTTTTACAGATTACATGGAGCTGCACGTACACGTTGGATTCGCTCCGTTTGGGTGTTAATGTAAGTTCACAAAGCCATGAGCATTAACAGTAAAGCAACATCCGCCATTGTTGATGTGTTTGTATTTGCCGCTGCTGCGCTAACGTTGCTGGGACACGTGACACGTATACAGTGACGTCAGACTCGGCTCTGTGACGCTCTTTAGCCGGTGGAAAGGCAAACCGGTTCTTAGAAGGTTCGCCAGTGGAACCAACTCTGAACCAGCACCAGTGCTAGCTCTGAACCAGCACTCGGTTCTTTTTGGTGGAAAAGGGGCACAAGTGTCCCGCTGACCTATTGTTTTGCTGTGCTGTTCAGCATTAATAATGTTTATCATGCTAAACAAAAAGATTTTATAAAAAAAATAAATAAATAAAATAAAGAACATTTTTACAGACACCAGTGCATGCTGTGCTACTGCAGCGATATAGGGTATAACATTTTGTGATATTGTATATTATTGAAAAGCTGACGTATAGTGCATAGTATAGTGTTTCAATACTTCTCTTATTATTAAACCTGTTAAACAAAAAAGTAAAAAACAACGTTTAACTGCAGTGGAAAATAATATTTGATTAACTGCTCCCTTTCCCCAGTGCCTGTGGGTAACCAAATATCCACAACTCTTTAATATTACAAAATTACCACCATTTTAAGTCAAAGCAATTTACGAAGCAAACTTTATTATGTGATGTTAGCTGAATTTCTTGGTCTTGTGTCTTTAAATTTGCATGCTATAATTTAAACCTCAAAGGCTCTCTGCAAACACATGAAATAAGCGGCAATAGCTCAGATATCAATTAGTGCCAACAGATTCATAATCTTCCAGCAGATGGCAGTAAGTTTAAAATAAAAAAATTAAAAAGCTGTGGGTGTTGGTAATGCAAAGAAACTAGTCGTGAATGCATTATAATTGTGGCACCTAATGAATTAAGAACGGTATTACTACAGTAAGTGTGTGCTTACCTGATATTCGCTCCAGTCAATGTTCAGGTTCTTTGTAAAGCATGCAGGGATTGTCAAGGGAGCATCCACATAGTCCTGGCAACCAAAAAATAAAAAAGTGCAAATAAATATGGTACTGCTAATTGAAAGTACAAAACTATAAATCATCCTCAGCAGGACAGCACTTTTCCATCTGCTGCTCGGTAATTATGTAAAAATGCAACTCAGCTTACTCATTACTGTTAGGGTTTACTGCCTGAAGTGCACAAAATATGCATATAAATATTTCATATAAATTAAATTCCTAGAGGACATACTCTACCTGATTCCAGTTAAAAACCAGCCCCTCTGCTGTGTAGTCTCTTTCTTTGTAGTCCTTAAAGAACTCACACCCTGGAACCAATTCAGAATACAGACAAGCATTTTTCACCAAGATCTGAAAATATTTCTATGAAACCTGGTTACCACGGCTATACACACGGTTTTATTTGAATTCTAAACAGTGTCATAAATTCATGTGAAGTCAGAGACAGCATGTACCTGGGTAAGGCACAGAGAGCAAGGTGAAGTCTGCATAACGCTGGGCCTTGTCTACCTTCTCAGAGGAAGTGACACTGCACGCAAAAAACACAGGGGAAAAAAGTGTAATAAAAGAAACCTGGTCAGTTTGTTACATTAATATGTTCTCTTTAAATAAAAAATAAACAGTGATCATTGTGTTTGTCAATGAAACAGACACTCAGTCATACGCGTCTTCCACTTTAATGTCTAATCATAAAAAGAGCTGAAATGACATGAAATGAGTCATCAGGTTTCTCCCTCTGTGTGTGTGTGTGTGTGTGTGCGGGTGTGTGTGTGTGTGTGTGTGTGTGTGTGTGTGTGAGAAACAATGTGGGGTCACAGATGTAGTGTACAGATAAGAAGCCATTTAGACCTGTACTTACTTGAGGCCAAACTTGACCTTCTTATTCTCCACCATGAGGTCACAGATGTAGCTTACAGATAGATACTTCAGCAGCTTAATGTCGGAACCCCTCACTTTATCAAACAGCTGTGAGTCTCCATTCCTGTATGTAGATACCATTAATAGCCATTAAGCAAACGTGAACCCTGATGTGCAGAAGACAAAGGGTTAAAACAAATCAAATATTTGGTAAAACGATTCCCCAAAAAAATTAATAAGTCACAGCAGAGAACAAGTCCAAAGGGGAAACGCTGTCATTTTCATATTCACACACATCACTCTACCATATTTAGTTATACATACACACACACTATATATTTACTACTTCATAATTTGTACCTAACAGGTGCCATTTTTGCCTTAGTGTAGTTATTTTATATCGAGGGCGGTCATAAAAAATAAATTCACTATGTTATACTGTATATGAGAAATAAATTTGTCTTTTGAATTTGAAACATCAAATTATTCAGTTATTCACTCGTTCTTTTTATGCTTATAGTGGCAACCAAAATATATTTATAACTTTGACCTCTAGTAGCTTTTACTCTGAGTGTGTGTTTGTGTGTGTGTGTGTGTGTGTGTGTGTGTGTGTGTGTGTTGGGGGGTGATAAAGGGTAATCTTGGTAAAGGGAAGGGGGTCAGTTTGTAGGAAGAGGAAGTCACTGTTTTCAGTGCAAGGTTCAATTCCATGTGCAAGTCAGAAAGGGTTATTAAAAAAAATCTCACACACTTCTCCTTTCACTTATGTTAATAAAAATATGAATACAGAAAAAGCTCAAGTACACTAACAATAATTTCCTTTACTTTAAATAGTTGTGACTAAATTGGGGAACCGAATCTTCTTTCTTTTCACCCTTTTAGTAGATTAAAATCTTCTTCACATAATGAAGAAATGGTTGGTTCAGTGCTCCTACCGGACAGCAGAATCATCCTCTGGGACTTCTTCAGATTCTGTCCATGTGTCATCAGAGCCCCCTGTGGAAAAATAGCATGGAACATACACATGAGTAGTCATCTTGTGACTTTGCACAGAATTTTCAGTTCCCCAACACAGTGCTGTTCACAGAACAGAGCATCATGTGATGTCCAACCAACATGATAATGGAACCATTTAAACAATTTTTAACAATTCTTTCAATGACTGATTCATTTCTAGACTGCTTTCAACTCCCACATACACTTCACATTAACCCAATAAAACCAGACCCCTATGAAAGATTTGGATTAAAACCTTTTAGATTATACACATTTTAATTATTATTCTTTTAAGATAAGGAAAGGAACATACTAGATAAATGCAAAGAGTAGGCAGCTGGAAGATGTGAGAAATGAAAAGGATCCTACTCCTCAGGAGTCACAGAGAAGACTGGTATAGAGATACTATACCTGAGAAGATGTAGTTGTAGCCAGTGCGTCCATATAATTCCCCCCAACCTGCCAGCGTGGACGACCGGCACACATGCTACAACAGAGCCCAAATATACATTTCCACTCAACAGCTCGATTGAGTACAAAAGACAACATCTACCTTAGTGTTTGCTCAGCCAACACCAATTAATTATACAGTTGAGGCCAAAATTATTAGCCCCCTTTATGAAATTAGACAAAACTCTTGATTTCTCCATGGAAATGACCATTAACAACAAGTGTTTTATAGTGTATTTGTTTCCAAAATAACAAAGACAAAATGTCCACTAAGTTTGATTAGGATATTTAATTGAAATAGTGAGTTGAAACAAGAAAGGGCAAAAATGAAACATCCAAAATTATTAGCCCCCTGGTCATTAATAGTCAATAATGTACCCTTTTTAAGCCACAAATGACAACAACCTCTTAGAGCAGTTCTTTACTAGGTTGGCACAGGTCTCCTGAGGGATTTTAGCCAATTCTTCCATTGCAAATTGCACCAGCTAGTCCAAATTACGCCGTTTCCAAGCATGGACATTCACTTTGAGCACTCACCACAGATTCTCAATAGGATTGAGGTCTGGGCTCTGTGCAGGCCACTCCAGGACCTTGGTTTTGGTATCCTTCAGGAACTGTTGGACCAATTTTGATGTATGCTTTGGGTAAATGCTTTTTTCATGATGCCATGCACCCGAACAAGGTTCCCTGTGCCTGAATCTGCAAAACAGCCCCACAGCATGATGCTCCCACCACCATGTTTAACTGTGGGAACTGTGTTCTTGGGGTTGAAGGCCTCACCCTTTCTTCACCAAACATAAGCAACATCCATGTGCCCAAACAGTTCCAGTTTAGTCTCATCAGACCAAAGCACAGACTCCCAAAACTCATCTTTACCTTTCAAATGTTCACAGGCAAACCTCAGTCTGGCTGTGATGTGCCGCTGTTTGAGTAAAGGGGTTCTTCTAGGACGATTACCCTGAAGCCCAACACGATGAACAGCCCTCACAACTGTGTTCCTTGAAACATCAACTCCAGAAGAGGCCAGATCAGCAACAATCACCTTGGCAGATGTCCGGGGCATCTTGCTGACATCTCTGACTATTTTCCTCTCCAGAGTTCTTGAAATCTTGCGCTTACGACCAAGCCCAGGTTTGTTTCTTACAGAATTTGTCTCCTTGTACTTGGCAATGATGCAACATACAGCGGTTCTAGACACTGTTAAACGCTTGAAAATGGCAGTATAGCCTTCCCCTTATCATGAGCCTCCACTTCTTCTTTCTGAGCTCAAGACTGATTTCCTTTGTCTTTGGCATGGTGAGTAAAAGTAGTCTCTCCCAATAATGTGTTCAAGTGCCCTGTTCCTTGGAGTCCTTTTATGCTGATTGTTCGTTCAGGTGTTGTTAGGATGCGATATAAAGAAAGCCTAAAAATGTATTTTATATTCCAAGATGTACCAAAAGCTACTAAATAGCACTGGTGAATGTTTGATTATATCAAGTTTTATAAATGCTGCAAACATTGGAAAGATCTTTAGGAAAATGTTTAAAAATTCCTGGGGGGCTAATAATTTTGGCCTCATCTGTATCTATATTATAGCTAGTCTTTTTCCTTTTTAGGAGCATTTCCTTTTAGTAACAGTTTGCTGTACCTTGCCATTGTAGAGGATGACTGGACAGACGAATCTCCCCCTACAACGAGCCATCTTACTGCGGTTCACCAGATCCTGCAACTTGTTGATCTGCACTGTACTCTCAAAACTAGAGAAGAGAAGGGAGATTAGATGAAGGTTTGTTTTGTGACTGTGTATCTTCGTATCAAAAACATTAGTTATACAGAGAAGGAAACCTGTCAAGAACATATATTGCACTTAGACTGAGCTCAGTGACCATGTGCACAAGCAACACCTGGCCAGCAGCCAAGCCAACAACACAACAAAGCAGTCAACAGCCGGCAACCTTTTTAAGTAGGTCCTCAAAAGTTCTTAGTAAGAAATTAGTGCGCAAAACACAGCAATTTCACTACCTTTGGTCCTCAGTCTTTGCATAATGGCTCATGATGATGATAAAAGTTTCCCCTATGTTCGATAATGTAATGCCGTTACTTACACAATATTAATAATTTCCAAGCAACAATGTTTAAAATTTGATTTCTACCATAAATCTGAAACCTTACTGTGTGATTGCTTTAGGGGAGAATTACATATGACTAATGTTATTTAGCTAACGTTCTCATTTCTTCATTGCTCCTAGTTAACTTGGATGAGTTAAAACTTATTCTAAACTTAGTTACACATAAAAGTCTTAAAAGGTACTGACTTGACAGGTATGTTTTTGGTTTGTTTACTTCATGTTATCTTGTGAAAATGTCCATTCAATTAGTTAAACTAGGATGGCTGATCCATTACAACATATAGCTGGTCGGGCCATTGTATAAAACTGTGCTAACTAATGTTAATTAGCGGGAAATACAAGATTAATCAATGCATACATTAGTTAGGATATGGGATTTTTCCATTCCCTAAAGTCTGATATAAATCTAGTTTTGACAGCATTTTCATGTACTTTTGAGAGTCACCAACAGCTGGAACAAAATTCCTTGTGTGCATCAACACACTGGTCCAAAAAATCTGTATCTGAATTAAAACAACTGAACAGTTAAATGTGAACAAATATGTGTGCACGTAAACTGCTCCTGAAGAGTATTTATTTTTATTTTAAAAATACCTGTTTCTTTAGAGATTTTCAGCTCAGAAAATGTCAGAGAATCAGTTCAAATTTGACCTAAGTAACAAGTAAAAGGTTCCATTACATGTATTTGTTTAGCGATACTGTATACCACTGTTGTGAAATGATAGAGTCCAATGACTAACAGCCAGTCCTTGGTGACATCTAAAACCAAATGTTACTGAAGGTGTACTGTGGCTTTCACCTAGAGTTATGAAAATGTAATTTGTTCAGAGCCACAAGCCCTGGCAATACAAATCCAGCACTTTAACACTGCACTAATAGCGATATAGTTTCCCAAGCAGCAGTATCTATTGCTTTTGACAGGACAGCAGTATTATATGCAGCAACAATACATTAAAAAGCTAGAAAGCCCTGGTCATTCTGAAAAAGTGTTACCTTACCACAGGTAATACTATGGCTCTGTGCTTGGGCTTACTGAAAAGCACATTTCATCCCATTTCAACAATGATGGTATATTTATTAAGCCATGCTGAGAAAGCAAAACACTTTGTCAGAGATATAGAGCTTGGGGTTGAAAGAGAGAGACTGACAAATCCACCCAGAAATGCCTTCGGTTATTGTTATTATTATTAGATCATTCTCATTATCTTAATTCTTATTAATGACTAGTCCTGCTGTGTCTGCCTCTCTTTGTACTCTCAAAACTACTGCCATAGTGACAACTATTATCGTTATTTGGTGCTGCTTTTATTCACTGTTATACTATGGCTTGTGTTAATATTATTAGCAGCAGTACTGCTATTTCTAATGTTATTTCATTTGTCATAATTACTTATTTATTACTATTGTAATATTTGTATTATTGGCATTTTCTGTCCTTTATGTTAGCATTCTTATAGTCTTACCAATGCTTTGTCAACATTTACTCTATATAGTCAGGACAAAATAGCTACTTAAATTGAATGGCTGTTAAGTGAATTGAGAGAACAGTGGCAACATACAGAACTCATCAGGGAGATGGAATGAGAATGAAAGCAAGCGCAAGAGTGAGAGAGAGAGGAACCAGACAGGACTTGTAAAACGCAATTCTTTCCAATAAGTATGGATGTTAATTAAGCTATGAGTTTGGTTGCCAGCTGGTAACATTCTACGTATTTGTCAAGAAGCCAACAACAAACCCCAGCCAACAAGTCAGCTCATGCAAATTTATGGTACAGCTCCAGTCAGATAAGCGCTTTGCACTCGCACCATTTTCCCCACACACACATATCCAAGCATACAACCATAACCAACCATCAGCAACAAAATCAACAGTACTCCTAAATACAGAAATGGTGCTTATAACAACGTAACATGGAATCGCGTTAAATAAAACAGTCTATTATTTTTAATATCTATCATACATATGTGTCATTTCCATCATATCCTGAAATATCTGGAAAACATAAATAAAACAAACTAGGATTAAGTAACTATTACAGCCATCATTGTATAATGGGTACTCATTAAATAGGAGAGCCTGAAGCTTTGTTACCTTTCTTTATTGGGCTCAGTGCATTCGTACTCCAAGTAAACAATTTGGCGAGGGTAGTGACCGCACACCTCGCCATTGCTGTTCTGGATCACACAGTACTTGTAGTCACGGCCAAACAGTTCCAGGCATCGCTTCTCTATTCTCTCCACCTGTGAACAGCAACAGTGTCATGTCATACGTATATTGTATAGCATTCACATTACAATTTCCACTTAAAATTTCTGAATCATATTATTGAGACAGAAAGAGGACAGATCTGGCACGATTAATTATGTTGGCTTTGTAGAAGCCAACATTCTGTTTTCCTATTTAAGCTTAGACAAAAATATATCAAGAGTATCTCCTCCTAGGGCTTTCGAGCCACATGAACCAAATTCGGATATGTTGTAGACCCTGGTCTGAAGTTTGTTGCTATTACTTTTATAAGCGAACCGAGTACCGGTACTTCCGGTACCGGGTCTCAAAGTGGCCTTTTTTCCCATAGACTCCCATTATAAACTTTGGAGGTTTATAACTCGACAAGCTTTCGAACTATCTACGACAAACTTGGCCAGCTCCTTTAGGGTGATACTCTGAACAAAGTTTTAAATTGGTGTACCGACTGGCCTTTTGGTTGTGCTGCAGCCCCGCCCCAAAATATGCAAAATCAAAAAACTTTTTACAACATGGACATGTGACATATCAAAACACTCAGAACAATGAAGGGAACTTCCTCACGGGTATTCTGGTGACGTCACATGCTCGTCCCCACTTACCACCAAATGTTTTGGCACCCTAGCTTTCTGATTACTTGCAAAAGTAACACTGACCCTTATGTCCACTCGCCTCCAAAAAGCACCAGCCTTTGCAAATACTTGCATCGTCAAAGCCAACATCAAAGTTTGTCGCGACAAACTTTACAAATCTAGTTGGACAATTCCCTAATTCCCTAAGGTCAAATACAGTACCGGAATGTAGAAACCATGACTTTGTAACTTACAGAAAACGTTATATTATTATTTCGGTAGTGTGCTATGGCCCGTTAATTAGCATTACATTTATTATTTACATTATTGCATTTTTTAAACAGTCTAAAAGTCAATTAGAAAAAACAGCTCAATGTTTTGTTGTTCTTTGTTTTTAAGAGTTATGCTTATATTAAAAATTAGGAATAAAATCAACAGAAAATACATTAATCTTAACTAAATGACTATTAAATGAAATAATTGACAGCTAAAATGACAATCATGGGAGGCCTAAGGTTCTAGTTGCTTAGTAACACACTGTAAACAAAACTTTTGTCTGTGTGAGGTTGGTAATAGCACAATGTCCCTGTCAGAGATGGAAAGTGGCCACATGATTACCTTTTCTTTTTCTAACCCAAGAAAATGTTTACTTGTTGCTAACCATGTGTCATGTGATTATCAATACATGTGGGAAAACACTTGTGACTGATGGTATCAAATGTCTAAACGGTATATCAGGTGGTATTTACTGACTGTATACATATTTAGGCCTGGTATTAAGTGTGCCATATGTAGACTATATGTAGACTTTGTGCTTGGTATTAAGTGTCATCTACAGGCGTGTGTGTGCGTGTGTGTGTGTGTGTGTGTGGGTGGGTGTGGGTGTGTTCGTGTGTTCTACAGACTGTATAAAATCTTTATGCTCGGTTGTGAGTGTGTAAATGTTGTATTAAGTGTCATCTACAGGCCTGTGTGTGTGTTCTACAGACTGTATAATATCTTTATGCTCAGTTCTGAGTGTGTAAATGTTGTATTAAGTGTCATCTACAGGCCTGTGTGTGTGTGTGTGTGTTCTACAGACTGTATAATATCTTTATGCTCAGTTCTGAGTGTGTAAATGTTGTATTACGTGTCATCTACAGGCCTGTGTGTGTGTGTTCTACAGACTGTATAATATCTTTATGCTCAGTTCTGAGTGTGTAAATGTTGTATTAAGTGTCATCTACAGGCCTGTGTGTGTGTGTGTTCTACAGACTGTATAATATCTTTATGCTCAGTTCTGAGTGTGTAAATGTTGTATTACGTGTCATCTACAGGCCTGTGTGTGTGTGTGTGTGTTCTACAGACTGTATAATATCTTTATGCTCAGTTCTGAGTGTGTAAATGTTGTATTAAGTGTCATCTACAGGCTGCATAAATGGTTATACATCCTTGTCTTACCCGTGGTGTAACCTCCTTCGCTCTGTACTGGGTCTTGGAGAACAGGTCGATCAGATCTGCAATTTCCTCGCTCTTCCGCACTGTTGTCCCAGCAGCACTCAGACTGCCGGTGGCCAACATCGCTGCTCGGGCCGTCGCTTCGTGCTCGATGCGGACTCGGCCTCCCTCAAACAGCGCCGTTCCGTGAGGCCGGGAGCCGCCTCCAGGCCATCCCCTCCCTGCCAGCTTCTTCCTCACCGCCCGCTTCAGGGGGCCGGAGCCGGGGAGACGTCGAGAGTTCAGTGTACCGGCGAGCTGAACCCTCCTCTACACTACTGGTCTGTTAACTAGCCGAGCGACAGCTAGTTAACTGCTTACTCTCAGTGACAGGCAACAAATACAAACACACGGAACAACACAACCTGGTTAATCAGTTCAAACCTTTACACGACACGTATACAGTCCGGCAAAAGCAAAGCTAGCAGGCTGTCAGATTTGTCCATTTACTTTCCGTAAACACGACGCTTCTTGTCCACTGATCAGTTTCATGTCTCTTAGAAAACCCAGCGGACTTCCGGCCTAGTCACGGTCTTCAGTGTCACATCTTCATTTTTCTGCCGAAAAACTACATGTTGCGAGGTTATTCATAATAGTTAATCATGGTCAAATTGTCCCTGGTGCCAAAAACACAACCGCAGAGTGATTTCAGACTCCTACAGTAAAATCCGGAGTGTTGCAATCCTAGTAGCTGACATGGAAAAGCAGAGAGTAGTAAACAGGAAACTGACGCGCTCACGTGATCGTCACTTCCTCCTAGTGACGTCATGCTATCAATTAAATACCCTTGCCCATACTAAAGGCCCAGCAATAAAATAAAATTCATTTAACGATATGGATTACATATATGTAAAAATAAATAAATAAATAAATAAATAAATAAATAAATAAATAAATAAATAAATAAAATATTTTAATGGTCAGTCAAGTTCACAGAAGGACAAAATGTGCCATTTATTGTTTGTAGGATGTATAAAGAATTGTCACTGTATTCGTTAGATAAACTGATTTACATTTTGAAATTGATCCAATAAGATCAAGGGCACAGCACTGTCAAAGGTCTGAAATAGTCATTATTAATCTTCAGTAATATTTCCTGTACACCTGCCAAACCTTCAGCACTTGTACAACTCTAGAGTGAAGAAACGGGCAGGTAACATCATTACAGACCGCTCTCACCCTGACCTGCTACAGATCTCTGAGTACTAGAACATCTAGGCACAAAAAGTTTTGTCCCCCATGCCCTATCCGGCTTAAACAGCTAATACAGGGATTATTACCTGTGCTCTGTAATTCATTCTCCATCTTTAATTACTGTCTCTTTCTCAAGAACTATGTAAATATGTAAATGTACTATTTAAATGTTTACTGTTCTCATGCCAGATATGTATACATGTATGTATGTATACATGTATGTATGTATGTATGTATGTATACATGTATGTATGTATGTATGTATGTATGTATGTATGTATGTATACATGTATGTATGTATGTATGTATGTATGTATGTATGTATGTATGTATGTATGTATCAAGAGCACCGGAAATACCACAATAAATTCCTTGTGTGTCTGCGCACACTTGGTGAATAAAGCTGATTCTGTATTCTGATTCTGTATCTGTTTCTTGTTGCTGATTGGCTACAGCTTTAATTTGTTAGCGTTTTGTATTGACAGACCACCATATGTTGGACATCATGTGCACATTGCAGCTATAAAAACTGCGTAAAAACTGGAGCTAAGGTAACCTGTCCTCCAAAGCAGACTCATCTTCCCTCATCTCCTTTTATCGATGCAAGGATGCTGTGTCTGGAGTCATTTGGAATTCCGTGGATACTAGTTTCAGGGGTCACTCCCACATTGTCTACGTGTTAGCTACAAACTACTTTTGGTGCGCAGTACAGCAACCACCTCTCAGTCCCTCACCCTAGCACCTGTCCCTTCCCTCAGATTATTTTATCTCCCATTTTGAAGACTAGGGTGGTTGAGTGATCCTCCCATCTTTACCTTCACCACTGCACTCTGCTAACATGCATACCAAGGGTGCCTGGCCTCAGCCTTTCTGAAGAAGCATACCGAAAAGTGGGATTGTGACGTGTTTAAATGCTATATGTTCAAATGCTCATGTATTCCTACTGAATAAAAGACGAACTTAAAAAAAAGTAAGCATAATTGAAAAGTTGCCGCTTTTCAGCGAAATTTCTGATATTGGAGTAGTCCATTCACGTGATCCATGCACATCTGAGGGGTTTTTAAGGGGTAATGGTGGAGGAGATGGTACTGAGCTTAAACATACAGGTGTGAATATTGTCTGCCTTCTGATCAGATATTCTGTGGTCCAATCAAAAGTTTCTTGCCGTTTTGTTTGTTTGAGACAAATACAAACTGGGACTTTACGACTTTTCGAAAAACTTTCAAATTGCTTTCACGTCACAGTTGTCAAACTGCAATTAAAGCAAGTTATTAGTTTAAGTTATACATTTAAAATGGTGCCATTTAAACTCCATCCAAGTTTGCACTTAGTGCTGAAGTTCCTGCAGACGCCATTCAACACGAAGGTAAGTCCAGACACAGCAAATAACATGGAGTCAATACCATTAAAGGAGGAAATTTAAAAGTAGCTGCTTAGAAAATGTTTGTCTTATCTTACATTCGTCCAAATCTTTCAAAGTTACCGTATAGCAAACTATACACACAGGGCTCTATTCACATGTTCTGATGGGGGAAAATGACTCCTTAACTCCTTAACTAGCATAGCTGTGTTACTGAATAAAGAAAGAAAGACTTGTGCAGCTAAACAGCACAAATGTTCACTCAGTGTTTTTATACAGGCTAAGAAACAGATAATAAACCAGTAGAACTGCCTTAGTTCCATAGACATTGGAGTTGTTTCAGTGTTGCTACTTAAACAACATATTTCTATTCTGACATCAGAATTTTAAATGCTGATTTGAAGTTTGAAGAACAATTCAAATAGTATTACGAGTATTACCACACACATACACACATACGCACACATGCACACACGCACACATACACACACGCACACATACACACACATACACACACGCACACATGCACACTCACATACACACACATACAGACATACACACACACTAAGACACACACACTCATACACACACACACACACTCATACACACTCACACACACACACACACACACACACACACACACACTCATACACACTCACATACACACACAAACACACACACACACACACACACACACCGTTGTTTCACCGGTCCGGAGTTTTCTGGAGTAAATTAAATCTAACCTAAATGAACCACTACTCTGTCTGTCCATGCTGTGTTTGTGTCACGATGTCTCTCAATAAAATTTTACTTCAGGAAACTCCAGGCTTGTCAAATTTCTGCAATACATAAGGAGTGCGCGCGCCGTTCCGGTGGCTGTGAGCGCGCGCTGGAGAGACACGGGGGGCGAAGGAGGAGGAGGCAACGGGAAAACAGGGGAATAGCGGTGGTTGGGGGAGCATCGCCGAAGCCGATTTTTGGCATCCTCAGTGTGTATATCGCACTATTCTTCGCTCTCTCGGGTCGTTTTTATCTTGCGAGCGGAGGCGTCACTTTCGCTTTGTAGGTCTTATGTGTGAGTGAGAATGAGCGACGTCCGGCGCGCGCGCTGCTTTGCTGTGTAAATCTGCGTCCATCCGCATCGCGTGTTAGATCTGATGGGAGCCAAAGCGGATACAGGTACAGCATTAACACACAGACTGCTCTGATCGCCAACTAAATACAAGCGTCTGGTCTTTTGTCGCAGCGCAGGTTCTACTCATTTTATTATTGTCATTATTATCATTATTATTATTAATTGTTTTTGCAATGTGATTTCTGTCGATTGAGCTGCTTCTTTACACGGAAAGCGGAGGAGGAGGAGAAGGAGAAGGAGGAGGAGGAGGGGAACTGGACGGGGATGTATTTTTTTGTTCATTGATTCACTAATGAATCACGTTCCTATCGTAATTTGTCGATCGGATGTGATGTACGACAACCTCCGAAATACAACAAACCCTTGTTTATGACTCGGGGCTTGACTGTAATTGTGATCTTATGTTTTTGTCGTTTGTCTTCGGCTCCCGGAGACGCATTTTTGAGGGAACCCAGCGGGGCAGATAGGGGGAGATATAGACGTAGGGGAGAACACATCAGCGGTGGAAAACCCAGAGTACTAAAGAGAGAGATAGAAACAGAGCAACAAAAAAAAAAAAAAAAAAAAAAAAAAAAAAAAAAAAAAAAAAAAACAACACAACACAAGGAACATTAAATCATGCTGCCTTCGCAAGAAGCCTCCAAGATCTATCACGACATTTACATGCGCAACTCGCGGGCCATTGGCGTGCTGTGGGCCATCTTTACCATCTGTTTCGCCATCATCAACGTGGTGGTGTTCATCCAGCCTTACTGGATAGGCGACAGCGTAAACACCTCCTACGCCGGCTACTTCGGCCTCTTCCACTACTGCATGGGTGAGGGAAGCTCGAACCGAGAGCTCAACTGCCGGGGCACGTTCTCCGACTTAAGCTCTATGCCATCAGGCGCCTTCAAGGCCGCCTTCTTCTTCGTGCTGCTCTCCATGGTGCTCATTCTGAGCTGCATCGCCTGCATGGCGCTTTTTTTCTTCTGCAACACCGCTACCGTGTACAAGACGTGCGCCTGGATGCAGCTGCTCTGCGGTGAGGAGTTCACTTTTCTGTTCCTTATAGCCTACGCTTTTATAATTAGATGCTATGACGTGGACTAGGATGCAGACTGATAATCGGGTGGGTGAAATGTGTCTAAGGTTTGTGTTTGGTTTCTTAAATGGCCTGTTCTTCCACTTTTAAAATCACATGTAAATCCTTCATCAGCTGCTATTTTGTCTTGTGGTTAAGATGCCATTTGTTTTCCAAGCCACAAATCAACCTTTCCTGCTGAGTACTGATGGAATTTATGCATGCAATACTGCAAAACATCAGCAGGCTCAGATTTATTCATACCATAATGAATCAACAGAAGCTGGTGTATGTGATTTAAAAAGAAATATGGCAAAAGTATTGCTACGTGCTTGTTGTTCTGTCAGATTTTCATGTAAAAATTAGAAATAAAAGGTTAGTTTATGGATTTGACCTAACGTTACTTCAAGCGTACATCAATTATACCCAGGTGCACCATGCTGCTTACATATACACATTAAATGCCAGAGTGTTAAATGTGTTGAAGCCTTTGGTAATACTTCCTAATCATACAGTACACACCTTCAGCTAAGGAGGAAAAAGTGTTAATTAATTAGTTCTTAAAGCTGATTTAATCTGTTAATGATGCAATGTGGTAATAATTACCAGAACAGTGACACTTCCTATGCTGGATTAAGAGGTTAACTCTTATGATTGCACACAAACATAGACACACACTTTCTCACACACAAACACACACAGAGTCACAAAGACACTGTACATTATAATAACACATAACGGCACTTTCTTACTGAGCAGAGCAGATTATTTTTACAACAAAGGATGTGACCATTTTGTTACTTCAGATGCAATGTAGTCAGTCTGTGCTCCTAAATGTACAAGGTGTGGTTTATGGTTGTAAATCAAGCCTTCATCTGTCACATGATCCATACAGCTTATCATAAGCAATAATAATCAATGTACAACAAGACGGATGTTTGCAAGTATGGCATTTTATCAATGAATTGTTTATGTATAAATCTGTTTGTTATTCAACTAAACAAGATTTCATATGGTGTCAAGTGCCTATGTGGATTGCCTGCGCATGGGCTCAGACACACAACAACATACATAATACACATAGATTCCTGCTATACGTAGATATGAAACTGTCTGGAGTTGTGTTTATTTATGCAGACTGTTTAGAAACCATGATCTGTCTCCTCAACTTTGGTTCTTCAAAAGACAACTTAGGGAGAGATCCATTGAAGGTTGGAGAGAGCAATACATTTCCACTTTCCATTAAAAGTGTTTTGAAGACTTCCCTATTCAGAGCAGTGTCCAGAATTAGGCATATCTAGTGGTGTCTTTTGAGAACATATCCTTACGCTCATACAAATTGTCCAGGTGTAGAAACCATAGACTGCATCTTCTGAGTCATGAAATAGTGTGGTTGGGTTGTTGCTTATTCTTATTTCAGGTCAAATTCCTCTTGCACTTTTATTCAGACATGACCTTTATGGGTTTTTTTTCTAATGCTTCTACCATTCAGAAAGGTCATTGTGTTTGTTTATTTGAAATGAGATGTTTATGAAATGAGACCATTAACATGGCCTTTAAAGGCTTTACAACTGCTCTCTCTCTCTCTCTCTCTCTCTCTCTCTCTCTCTCTCTCTCTCTCTCTCTCTCTCTCTCTTTCTCTCTCTCTCTCTCTCTCTCTTTACCCACCCTCATATACAGTCCCTTTGATTAGGAACACATGTACACCCACACATTCATACATGTTTCTCATGTTGATATGCTTTTCTGTGGTTAAGCGTGCTTATTCGAGTTACAACAGACTTACTGTCAGCCCAAAACAGTCTGATCAATCTCTCTGTAATCTTCTCATTGATCTCTCGCTTATGAACAAGGTGTTTCAGCCTGCAGACCCTCCACTCACAGAATGTTTTTTGTTTTTTTGCACCATTCTGTGTAAACTCTAGGAACAGCTGAATGTGAAAATCCCAGGTCAACAGTTTATGAAATTCTCAAACCAGCCCATCTGGAAGTAACTACTGTGTCACAGTTAAAGTCACAGAGATTAAATATTTTCTCCATTCTGTATGTTTAATGCAATCAATAACTAAAGCTCTTGGCATGTATCTGTGGGATTGCATGCATCGCACTGCTGACACATGACTGGCTGATTAAATAACTGCATTTGCAAATATTCCTAAAAAAGTGGAGAGTGAGTTTTTAACTTACTCGCAGTTCATCCACATATGTAGTTGAACTTTTATTTAATTCCTGTTCACACTGTTCTGTATAAAGACTGTGCTTATGGTTTACAGCTGAAGGAAAAGTTCTGTGTGTGGTTTCTACAGGCAGTGGGCATTAATGTATTTGTGTGTGTGGGTGCGTGTGTGTGTGTGTGTGTGCGTGTGTGTGTGTGTGTGTGTGTGTTTTGGTGCTATGATAGCACCTTGTTTTCTTTCCCTACAGTAACTCCAGCTCAGTTTGCTTGCCCTGCTACTTTTAGCACGCACACTTCTCGTCTTTGCTTTGTTTGTTTCTTTGGTACAGAGACATTTCCAGTAATGCAAAATCTTTCACTTTTAAAAAGGCATGAATAATATGACATTTCTGTTAACATTTACACTGCTAATATCAGGGGGTTGGAATGTGCCTTGAGGTGCTTCAAATCAGTTATGTACAGTTTTAGCTTGTTCTTTGACTACTATTGTGGTACAGTGATCCCGAAACTGTGCTCCCACTCACTCATCCTTGTTCAGCTTCAGCCCAGAGCTCATCACAGTTGAGACAGTTTTCCTTGCAAAGGAAGAAAATCATTCCATCACTGACACTTTCTCTGAAATCATGACAGCTGGTTCTGAAAGCAACCAGATGCTAAGCTCAAGATCCTTTTCTCTTTAATTTCTCTCCATAGTGCTAAAGAACATGAACATATGTACTGCAGGTCAGTGACCAGATAAGCAAAGAATATAATTGCTTGCTTCAGCATAGTTGCTGTCATCAGCATCCCAAAGCAATTCACGTCTAGCCGTAAATATCAACATAGATTGCCTATTGAAAAAAAAATACATAGAAGCTAGCTTGTTAGCTGACTTGGATGAGATCTATCTGTAAACTTGCTATCCTAGACTGGAGTCAGCTCTCCAGTAGGGCAACAGAGGTTATCTTGTAAGTCACATCTACTGTCATACTGTATACCTGACACCATGATATTAGATAGTATGATTATCATAAAATCTTTATCCTATTCCAAGACTGAGTTATTAGTGTTGTGCGATACTGAATATAAAATATCTCTGGCCATTTTGTATTATGATGACTGGAGTGTGCTTTTTCCCCCAGCAGCCTATGTCTGAAAATTTATACATTGAATGTTAGTGTAAAATCCTATACAGGTGCTATAATTCACATGTGATTCACACACATGATATTATATGCCTCTACTGATCACCATATAAAGCTTGGCCAGTTTGGTGCAATAACCAAAGAATATGATAATAGTAATACAGCATAATATAATTTGTATTCTGGTTTTGAATACATCAAGAGCTGAGATTCATGCAACATTACTTGTATTAAAAAATGTAAAGTAAGATTATTATTAGTTCTTAATAATAAATAAATAATAAATACACTAAAATGGAGTTTAAAGTTGAAGATTAAAAATAAGAAAGAAAGGTGTGTGCACTGTGAAAGCTCTTTACTGAAACATTCATCACACGGTTATGAGCTCAACAACAGCCAGCAGCCTGATTATTTTAAAGACTACACCACCGAGGCCTGCACTATGTGTATATTTGTGTGTGAGAGAATTTGTCAACAAAATCAATTAAAAGCAACGTTATAACTAGTGGATAAGTGAAAACTAGACTCGTTTTCTTTTTCATTATTGCTTCTTTGAAATATATGTTCTAGTGCATTGTAGCTTAATTGAAGGGCCTATGTCGATTCTCCCCTGAGGTTGGATCCTACAGCTTTCTTACCCATAATCCCCCTCTCTCTTTCAGAGCGTAAGCTTCTATGAATTCCACACTGCATGCAAAGATAGCATCAGCTGCAGGTGAGCCCGACACTACAGGGATCACACAGGGATAGGAAAGATAGTGCAAATCACTCTGAACGCCTGACTAAAGATACACGCACATATGACGGACCCCTGTACAGAATGCATTTGAACGGTGTCAGACAGGTCATCTAGTTAAAATGAATAGTATTCATGCAGCTGAAGAGGGGTGAGACACAAAGAGAGAGAGTGTATGTAACAGGATTGGATGTAGATTTAATGCTTTCCGCTTTGGGGGTGATAGTTTAATCAGCGCTTTGATACTAAAGTGCAGCTGCACTGCTCTCCTCTCACACCTATGCTTTCTATCACACTTTCCTTTCTGCAGCCCTTCTTATTCTGTATTCTGTTGCCCTCACTTTTCATCAAACTCAGTGTTAAATCCAACCTCTTCTACTTTTTGTTTAGGTAACCATTCCTTTCTTTGGGAGGAGCAAAACACAATAAAGGGAAACAAGAAAAACAGTCAAGGAAAAAAATATTAAAGGAATGAAAAGATGCTTCCCAGTGGAGTGACAGAAAAGCTCTTTGTTTAAATACCAGCAGCCCACCATCCATGGCCGGAAGTCCAGCATAGCAAAATAGGCTTTGTTGTCTGAGTGGGAGGGAAGGCATACTCTTTCTCCCCTGGCATAAACGAATTATAGATGTCTGTGAGCTCATGTATGTGGAAGGACTGATGAGCTCTTTCCGCTGACTATTCAGCTTCCCTGTGATGCAGCTTGAGCAGCAGTTTGAAAAGATCTGAAGGATGGTTTGAAAGAAGCATGTTTTAGTCTTCACAGTCCCTGATTGGTAGCTATCCTGTGATAGGTAGGAGATAACTAGTGCTTGGGAATTGTCAAAATGACCAAATTGGCAAAAAACAAAAAGACATTGTCAATTTTGGGTGTTTTATTGCAAAATGATATCAGATCAGGTACTGATGTGAATGCAGCTCTAAATAGTGAATACCTTACATTTACAGCACTAGGCAGACTCCCTTATTCTTTATACCCTTGTATATAATGTATAGTGAATAACAGCAATATCAACAACAAAACATGGCTTGAAAGTGTTCTGTTTGACTGTGGTCTTGTGAAAGTGTTCAGAAGTGTTTGACCCTACAAGGGAAAAGGCTTATATTGTACATTTAGAAATGTGTAAATTTAACCAACAGCCAAATATTGCAAAGCAGCCCAACCTCATTCATAATCACCTACTCACCAAACGCCCAACTAGAAGCATGGACTGAATACATAAGTAAACACAGAAAGGACTTATGAATTAGACTTCACATTGAACTAATACACCATGTTGCATACCACTTTAGCTTCCCTCATCTCCTGCTCTCCACATTGCTCATATAACTTGTATAGCATACTGATAACTAGAGTATTGACTCCGCATATTGATGAGACTGTTTTAGGATGCCTGCTGGATACAAAGCTTTATACACACACACACACACACACACACACACACACAAGCTATAAATTATAAATGATTTTGTCCATTCACCCAGTTGAGCAGCAGTTCAGCTCATGATGCAGCATCTTAATGCCTCTATACACTAAACTGTTTGGTTGTTATTCGTTTACAGTCGTTTTTGGTTAATTAGTGTTTAATAAGATCTCATTTGAGGCTGCAGATATTGTGCTCAGAGACAGAGTGAAATTCTAATAATGCACACACACATACACACCCACAGTTATGTGCTACATACTGTATAATGATCTTACATTTAGCCTCTTTCTCATTATTTGTTAGATAACATTCATTAGTGCCCTGTCCACTCAAATGGATTTAGTATTAGCTTATATGTTAGTATGACTGTTGAGTACAGTCACATGTATTTTAATATGCCTATACATACTGTACTGTATGCATTTACACACTCACACTCAGATAATAGCAGCTAGATTAGTGTGCACAGGCAGACTAATCTTTCAGGCTCAACTAAAATGTACAAATCTAGGTGTACTCTCATAGGATGACTTAGTGCTAGAGTGTGTGAGTGTGTGTGTTTGTGTGTGTCTAAGAGAGAGAGAAAAAGACAGGGAGAAAGAGAGAGAGAGAGAGAGAGAGAGAGAGAGAGAGAGAGAGAGAGAGAGAAAGCGAGTGCTCATACAATACTAAGAATAAAAGAATACTACGGCTTGTTTCCAGCTGGCCCTAAGTCATAACAGCCTCTTATAGATTTTTAATCACATCGCCTTTTTCCATAGAAAATGGGATTGCATTGCATTTACGTAAGGAGGAGAGCAACAGACATTGTCTCCTTAGCAAATGCTTGCATCTAAGATAATGGAGCATATCCCTGAGGCATCAAATTGTCAATCAGTGTAAAACATGTAGGTATTGATTTTCAGCAGTAATGGATGGTATTCACTTGTTTATTCTCTGTGTTGAACTGAAGCCTAGAAGGAACCAAGAGACTCTACGGTCTGGCCAATACATTGTTTAGAAAAAGCAGAAAAACCTTAACTAATGTTAAAGATCAACAGATTTATTGAAAATTGAGCTGGTAAAGCACAGTAACTGAATGTCTTAAAGGCTGATGTCACATTGTTCAGACAGTAAACAACTAAAAGAGTGCAAACAACAGATCATATTTTATATTTTTACAGAAATGGAGATTTCTCTGGGGCCGATCCTTGATGCTCGTTTTTTAAGTTAAGACCGAACAAGAACAAAACCTTTACATCCTTATGGATAACGTAATGTATCACTGTATTGGTGCAAGAATATTATCCAAGGTGTTTAACAAAAATATTAGAAAAACATATACACTTACTGTGATTTTGTGTACTCTAAATATTAAGTTTTAGAAACTAGATGCTGCTAAGGTTGTTGTTGTTGTTGATGATGATGATGATGATGATGATGATGATGTATTGATCATATTACATCTGTGTTCTGCTAAGTTATAATACAAAGTTATAATATAAGTTGTTAGAAAAAATGTTAAACTACAAAAATGTGTGTGCAAGAAAAGGGTACACAGAAAAAGGTAAACTAGACATGTCCTTTTCCATTAACAAAGCTTTTATTCACCTATAACACTAATGTTTTCATTTATTCTTCTTACAAGTACTGACCAATATTTACATGCTGTTAGTCAAAATAATCTCTAGCATTAAACTTCTGATTCATATCATTTCCATTTCCATATCAGGCTCTACCACCACCCTGCAATTGATTATTTTCCACTGTCAACATCCCCAGTGATGTTTTATTCATTACAGTCTGGTGGTGCCATTATGCTTAATGTATGCTGAAAGCAGTATAGATGAGGTGTGTTCCCACTGTCTCAGCCACATTCCAGCACTCAAGATGCTACATCAAGTCTAACTCAACACAAACACACGCACACAAATATTTTGTCATAGACTCCACATATCTTCTAATATTTTTAATATCAATAAAACCTAAAAGCATTCCATACTTTGTTTTGTATGATGCGGATAACAGGAGCATTTACTCCACAACAAATGCTTCATTACACAACATGCAAACAAACCCATTGACATCACCAAGTGGATTCAAATGTAAAAAATCAAAGCCATAATTTTGAAATATGCTATATTAAAACTTTACTTCATTGTGTATGTGTCTGTGTGTGTGTGCTTTGTAAATGACTGAATGACCCTTAATTATCTGTACTAACAAATCCTTCATGTCACTGTAAAACATGCAATTGTACACACATGAAAACACACACACAATGGACATCATTCCCCTTAGTTCTTTAGCTAAACCTTTCGTTCTACATGGATGGATGGATGGATGGATGGATATCATACATCACTATTACAGTCGAGGCCAAAAGCTTTCATACCACTATTTTAAAGATATTCAGTGCAAGTTTTTCAAAAAATGAGAAAAGATTTTTTTGTTTTGTTTTGTTTACATGTAACCTTGAAAAAATGATAAAACTGTATTAAATATTTAGATATGAATAATAGATAAAGAATAATAATAAAAGAAACAAAGAAAGAAAGAAAACTGATTTTTTTAAGAAATATTCTATATTCATTTACTATTAAGAGATTACATTAATCCCAATAATTCTATAGCTATGACAATTCTATAGCTATGTCTATTTAAGAAAAAAATATTTTTGTATTACGTTTCTTATTTTCTGTAAAGCTCCTTGTTAAAAACGCTATACAATTAAATTTGAATTGAATTAAATTATTAGTATTTTTTATTTCTTGATTTTGTGTTTTTTACAGAGTTTGTCTGTAAAGGAAGCATTTTAGTTTTAGTACACCCGCTTCCTGCAAAACAGGAAACAGGTAATATAAGTATTAATGTCACTGTAAAAAAAGAAATCTAAGTGTGACTAAAGAATTATTCAGTGACAAATGTGTACAGTAAGGTGCTATAGTTTGAAGAGGAAAAATGATATTTGTTATATTGAAACACAGTGAACAAATAGCCTAATGTATGTGTGTGTGTGTGTGTGTTGGAATGTTATAACATCCTGGCAGTGACGTCTGGCCATGAGTAAATAAAGCAGTGATAAATCCCTGATGTGTACACCTCCTGCATCAGGGTGGTAATTAACACTAATTAACTGCAGCATATTAATGTTTCTAGGAATCATTTCTGTGTATTTCAGGACGGGAAAGAATGTCAGTAACTCTCCCGAATTGGTGTATTGGTGTATTGCGTGTACCTACACTCACCAGCCACTTTATTAGGTACACCTTACTAGTACCGGTGTGGTCTTCTGCTGCTGTAGCCCATCTGCCTCAAGGTTTGACGTGTTGTGTGTTCAGAGATGCTCTTCTGCATACCTCGGTTGTAACGAGTGGTTATTTGAGTTACTGTTGCCTTTCTATCAGCTCGAACCAGTCTGGCCATTCTCCTCTGACCCGTCTGGCACCAACAACCATGCCACGCTCAAAGTCACTTAAATCACCTTTCTTCCCCATTCTGACGCCGGTTTGAACTGCAGCACATCGTCTTGACCATGTCTACATGCCTAAATGCATTGAGTTGCTGCCATGTGATTGGCTGATTAGAAATTTACGTTAACAAGCAGTTGGACAGGTGTACCTAATAAAGTGGCTGGTGAGTGTACAGTATATACATCATGTTTTTCTTGTACACATTTACATTCAGGTTGTTTTTGGAGAATAAATTTAGCCTCTTCTGACTGCATTTTTCTTCACAAACCCAATGTAGACTTCAACTATATAAAGAATATATAGTATGTCTATTTAATAAAAATTCATTGATCTCTTAAACCTTAGTAGGCTTTTAATTTTTTATTTCTACATTGTCTAAATTTATATGAACTTAATGGTATATAATTAGATCTGAGCTTGAAGCACAAGTACAATTTATACCACTAGCAGTATGATTGAAGAAAAAAAAACAAATAGGATATGAATCTTTACTCTATCTTTCTGCTTAAATAAACTTACAGGATCATACTATTCATTTTATTTTCCTCACATTTGGATTTGTGGCATTTACTGCAGACAACAGTCAAAACCTGAAGTTAAATTGATATTCATCTTAATACGCAAAACCAAACACAGTAAGATTATATCAACGTCACCTGTGTATGTGTGCCTCCTAATTGGAAAGAAACTAGGTGCAGAAATGGAGCTGTGCTGAAAAGAGGACAGATTCGTTACCCGCTGTCACCCCACAGACAGGAATCACCATTATGCAAGACACAGAGTGAGAAAGAGACTGAGAGAGACAGAAAGAGAGACAAAAAAAAAAGATTTTCATACAGAGGTGACAGTCTACCTTGTTTTAAAGTTAAATTAGTAATGCTGTATGGAGGCTTAGACACTAATGTGTATTCACATAATGTGTGAGTAAACGAGCAAGAGGATGAAGGGAAAAATGGTATACATCTATGGAATATAGTTTGTGCCTGTGCTTAAAAGAGTGCAAAAGACAAGGATGACTGGTAGATTCAGAGGCAGATGATGTGTAAGTATATGAGTGTGTAGAGAGGATGTGGGGAGGGAGATTGAAATGAAATGTATGAAGACTTCAAAGGGGAACAATAGGATCTGTTCAGCATTGCTATTCAACCTAAGGCCATATGACAAGCCTAAAGAGAATCAGAAGGTTTACAACACACACACAAACACACACACACTCTCTCTCTCTCTCTCTCTCTCTCTCTCTCTCTCTCTCTCTCTCTCTCTCTCTCACTCACACACACACACACACACACACACACACACACACACACACACACACACACACACACACACACACACACACATTAATATCATCTAAGATTTCAGCACACAGCACACAAGACCAAAATTGTTGAATGTAAATATGTTCCTCATACTCTAAAGACCCATAAGTCTCTGGGGTAAAATTGCTACCTCTCACTTTTTTCTTCTCTATTCCATCAGTGTGCAGCAGGGCTGAAGAGGTTCTTCAGTATTTCTAAGCAAATTTGTATTGATCTATTTTCTTATAAACAGTGATGGAAAATCTATTAGAATGCATACAGTAATATTCTTCTAAAAAGTTGGATGAGACTTATAGTCTTGGCTGACAGATATTTAGAGTGTAAGAGGATCCATACAGTTCTTTTGCATTTAGTGAGGAGTTAATACTTTTAATTGCAAAATCTGAACTAAGTTCTATAAATGTCATAGAATGGAATAAAAAGCTTATTGAAATAGTGGATAGAAATAGAGTGATGGTAGAGTTTGCTCAGGGCAGTGGAGTGTCTTATAATCAGCTTTTTCTTGTATAACATTTATGAAAATTTTTTTGGATAAAGTATTGTGTGTGTGTGTGTGTACATACAATGTGTACCTATAGATTATTTTAAAAAATAATTATAAGAACACCATTACCACGTAATTTAATTGAATAACATCAACACAAATCATTTTCATTCTTCCACTGTGATTGGAGATTGTATTTTCAAAGTCCTGAATAAAATCAAACAGAGCATGCACCAAGGCTGAGACTCGAACTCATAATGCTAGTGTTTTGCACATTATCACTGGGCTATTCCACCATGCATATTTTATTTAATGCATATAAATTTAATACAACCTCGCTAACCTCAGATTTCACAGTCTAAGTAGATTATGTTAACACTGCAAGAGTTGATCACACTCACTCTACAGAGTTCAATCTAGTAATTAATAAACTTGCTTATAGTAAGTTTAGTATAAGAAATGGAATCACGTTTTGTTGAGAACATAATATTTTATGTAATATATTTGTAACAGATTTTCATTTTGACTGCCCACATATTCCTATTTTTTTTTCAGTGCATGGCAAAGCAAAACTATATCTGAGTTTGCAATCAAATTTAGGAACAGAGAAAATCACACAGCAACAAATTACAATTTGAATTATTCATTCCAGCACACACTTGCACACAGAACAAGCAGTTCATTACTATTGGCATTTCTGTTCCATTGCTATCAGCATGAGTGGAGACTCATCCATCGAGTGACTCCTCTGGGACTGTGCTCTTGGCTGGGGCAGAAACAGTCTCTGTGGGCCTTTGAGAGCTCCCTCACTCCTGTTTAAAGAGATAGCACTGTAGGGTATGGATGTTCAGCTCAGAAAGAGAGAGAGAGAGAAAGAGAGAGAGAGAGAGAGAGAGAGAGAGAGAGAGAGAGAGAGAGAGAGAGAGAGAAAAGAGAGACTGAATGAATGACAGTTAGATACACCAACCGAGAAATTATTTGAATAGTAAAACCAGTTTTTAAGCCAAAGCACACAGGATCTGTAATTAAACATTGACCATGAGATTAAAAACATAAAATGTCACCCTAGAGCACATTTGCATCTACTTTAAGAGAAACATATGCTCAATCACTGACAGATTTATATATAATCCAGTGAGTTCAGGGGCTATTAGAAATTGGACAGATTAATTCAATAAACCGACTTGTTAATAGGCCCTTTGTTTGATGTATGACCCATATACATATAGTGAAAACTCTACCTGATTTACATATGCAATTTAGCAAGGTCTAAAATGTGTAGTAAAGTAGCTGTGTGAATATCTACCTGCAGTTACATTCGTTGGCTGCTACTGTATGTTTTTTTATGCTTGATTATCAACGAATGATATGAAGTCTAGAATAAGGTTATACCCAATATATAACATATATAACATAATGCCATCTAAAATCAGACAGTCTGCACTTTAACTCTTTAACTGTTCATTCATTTATTCATTCATATTCAGTAAGTCTTTATCAAGAACACTTCGCATGAGGCATGAGGTAGCACCCTGATGACAGTCCATCATAGGACACCATACACACATACCTTTAGACACTCAGTCACATCTAGGACTAGTTTATCATAGCCAATCCTCATATGTTTTTGTGAGGACACCAAAGAACTCCAAGAAAATCCAGGCAGACACTATGAAGTGGCAACAATAGCTATTAAGCCACCATGCTGCTTACTTTAACTTTCTCAGACATTTTAAATTGAAAGAGCTTGTAAGTCATTCAAGGATTGTGGTAATATCCCATAACATATAGGCCCTAGTTAACATTTCTAAATGTGTTAGGTCTTTGGCATAAATATTAAATAAGTAATAAATATTTAATATACAAATGCACTAATGTAGCCATTAGAATCCAATACTAAATATCTCTTCAAATCTCATGGAAAATAATGCTCCTCATCCTGTGGGTGCACACCTCACTGAGTTCATTACTGTATATCCATGCATACAGCAGTCTTCTGTGGGAGCAAAGGGTACATTTTATAATGCATTATTGCTGTCATCTACAATATAAACATTTTTAATGTGTATAGTATATTCACTCTTAAAATATCACATAATGGTTTCTGTCCCATGTTTAACAGACAAGCAGAATTAAATATCATAATAAATATCTTTAATTCTACTAGAGCTCTAAAACCCTTGACACTCCTCTGACATATACACAGAACACATATTGGTTCAGCTGATTTGAACCACTTGGCATTCTAGGCCAAATGCCCCTGTTCCCTTGGGCAGTTAGGTGCTCAGAGGATGCAGCACTAGATGATTGGATGCGCCAAAACCTGGGCCTCAGTGCACATCATCAAGCTAAATGGTATAGCTTCCCACTGTGGTACTGACTCCCATAAAAAACATTAAGTCCATGATTTATTGAATCCTTCAAAGTACTTAGACAGATTAATCCTGTATCATATCACTTACGATCCCCTCCAACCTACAGAATCTTTCCTACCATTTATATATCACTATCAATCTTAACCCACCTGCAGCACAAAAACACTTTCTGTGATGGAACCCGGTATCCCTGCAGGCTCAATTCTTATCATTAATATTTTTAACAGGAACATAATTATTTGGAAGCAGTATGCATTCTGAAATATTTTTCATCAATGTTTATTTGAAAATGCATCAATATAAATTTTCTTGGAGCCTTGAAAAACCTCTTCTGCCTTATTGCACACTGATGGAATGCACATTAAATAGAGACAGATAAAGACAGGCAGCAAAATTACCCCAGGGGCTCATGGGTAATTAGATGCAACATATGCACATACTAGGGGTATAACAATATAAATATATAATAGGTAAAAAAAAAAATAGGAATGTTGATACAGACAGTTGTGTATTTATTAGAAAATCTTCCACAATGCTTTAGACTTGGTGTGTGTGCATTTGGATCCCACAGAATGAAAGAAAATGCAGAGATCAATGTTTTGCTTTAATGTGGAGCATTAAAGAACAGCTCATGGGAAAGCCTACTGGGTTTTAATAATATTCCATCCTTACTTTAAGTTGAAAAATAGTCCAGAATGTTTAAGAATAGGAAAAAGGTAGACACAATTTTTTTTACTGGTTTTACTGTAACAAATGAACAAATTAATAGAAGATACTATTATGATATTTATTTTTCTTCACTTGAGGTCTGTACTAGTAGATCAATTTATTGCTTTATTTACAGCGTCTTATTGCTTATTCACAGCAGCACTGTGACCCAGCTTCATAACAGAATTTGGTAGCATGATCAGCAAACTTTTCTGATTATAAGCCTTCTGATAGTTCTTTGCCAGGCTCTCTATGCCGTTTCATTGCTGCTCTTTTGAATCCTGGGCAGGGAGATAAAGAGAGTTAACTCTCAGTGCCGGTCTTAAGCCCAGATAAAATGGGAGGGTTGCATCAGGAAGAGCATCCGGTGTAAAACCAGATGATCCGCATTTAATGACAATTGTTGTCAATTCTAAATAATAGTTTCCTGACTTATTAATATCTTAGCTTGTAAGCTTGCTTATTGCTATTTGGTTGTTGTTTTTTCCAGGAATCACTAGTACAATCACTGTTTGTTTGGAATTAACTTAAACCAAGTAAAGACCCTAGTGTGTCGTTGCTGAAAGCTGAATTGTACTGATTTCAAAATTCTTCCTAGTTGTGCAGTGGTCAAAGTGATGCATTTTACATATATTATGTACTGTTAATAGCACATTTCAAATCTGTAAATCAGTTTTATTTTTATTCCTTTCTTCTTCTCTTCACAATTCCCTTACAAAGGCTGATGGTATTTATCAGAGAAGCTGCAGGAAATCAGATTACCTATTGAAAGTAGTGGTAAATTGCATTGTACACTATTGCAAAAATAAATCTGCTTCAACGCCAGCCAGTTTGGTTTGTCTGCCTTCTGGCTTTCACTTTATCAGTCTGCTGTATTTTATAGCTGGAACTGATACAGCTTTGAGACATGTAGGAAATAATTCACATTTTTGTTCTGCACATTCTGTAAAAGACTCCTTTAATGCAAAATAAATAAATCACGTTGACAGGTTTATTTTCACCTTTGATTGTGTAGATGAGCGTGAATATAATTTTACTTCACAAGGCTGTAATTGAGCTTGTGTGTGTGTTTATGTATGCATGCATAAATTGTCCACAATCTTGTGAGAGGACATTGCTAAATTACTGACATAAATCATTTAATTATTGTCAGACAAGCAGAATGAGTGCTGTCCAGAACATTTGAATACATACTCTTTTATATTACAACTTGGTCCAGTGGCACAGGGATCCCAGTTTGAGTTTGGGTTTGACTGGAGTCTCACATGCTCTCCCTGTGTCTTTGTAGGTTTCCTCACACCTCCCCAAACCTTATGCTTTTGTAATAATGAATTTAGTTGGTATGATTGCTCATGCAAATGTGGGTAAGTTTACATTATTTGAATCCAAACACCTCTACTCCTCTTGCAAGAATTCATATTCTCATGCAGTTACAGGTCAAAAGGTTATGTCAATGTTCACATCCAACATGTGATCACTGATTTTTACCATTTTGGTTAGTTTGAGTATTTCAGAAACTGCTGATTTTTACACTTTCTAGCATTTTACAGAAAAGACATCCAGTTAGTGGCGGTTCTGTATGGAGAAATGTCATGTTGGTGAGAGAGGTCATATGAGAATGGATGACTGGTTCAAGCTGATAGGATGGCTATGGTAACTCAAATAAGCACTTCGTCAAGTTACAATCATGATGGGCATAAAAATATCTCCTGGGATTTTTGTGCACAACAGAGTTTACACGGATTGTGCAAAAATAAAAAAGTCCAGTGGTAGAGTGGCAGTTACGCAGGTAGATGCAGCTTGTTGATGCAAAGGGTTAGAGAAGAATGGTCAGGCTGATTTGATCTGAAAAAACTTCTCAGAACACACAACATGTTGAACCTTGAATGCTGACAGGTTACAACATCTGAAGAGGTCCGCATCTGTCAGCCAAGAACAGGAATCCGAGACTAAAGTCAGCGCAGGCTCACCGGAACTGGACAGCTGAAGACAGGAGAAGGTTTTTGTCCACTCTTCAACTGTCCAGTTTAGGTGAACCTCTTCCCACCATTTTTTTTATATACATATGGGTATATAAAAGTTTTTTATAAACTTTGTCATCTCACAGATCCAGGGGCCTCAGTGTGGAGCTCGGGTTTCAAACTATGCAAAATTGAATGTCTGCATTCAATGTTTGTGTGGATTTTTCTGGGTTCTCCAGTTTCTTTCCCCTTCCCAAAAAACATGCATGTAGATATACTGCCCATCTACCCTGTGCCCTGTGAATGGTTTGGCATCCAGTGTTCCCCAGATCCATCATGACCCCGACTAGGATAAAGCTGATCAGCGGTGACTGTTTTCAATCATGTCCAGAGGAAAAGCAGCTCTTTTCATTCAGTTATTTTCCCTTGTACTTTGTCTTACTTAGTTATTCTTTAGTCTCTTGGTCATATACAGTTGGAGTGCTGACATGACCTAGTTGTTTTATCCTCATATGTCCTTAAAATGTTTTTGGCCATGAATCATTTGAGATTCAAAAACAGTGCTGATCCTTTGATTCTTGCATTTCTGACAGTGAGCAGCACCGCATTCACAAACATCAGGAACCAAGTGATTTTTTTTCTTTGCAGATGGACTAAAAAAGTCTCTAAAATGGAATGATGCACATGCAGCACTGTTGAAAGAAGCAGTTCCGCTGATGTGGATATTTGTTGTTTGTGTGTGTGTCTGTATGGGAGGAGGTATTGCTCATTGCTGCAGGCTGTAAGATTCTCTGCTTCAGAGTCAGAGCTGCTGAGGTGTCAGTTCTTTACCCCACACTCTGTTCCCTATGACACTGAGTACTGATGTGAGCGATAATATGGTTTTGATCCCTTAATAGGTGGAATAAAAAAAGGAATATGATATCACACACTATCACATTATTTGATTTTGTTGTGTCTTATCCTTGAAAGCTTCTATTTTACAAACATGTACTTATAAAAAATGCTCTGATACGGCCCATATTGCAGCTCAATAAATTGAATGCTAAGCATTCCCAGAGACATAAGAAAGTATTACAGCTTTTAGGAATTCAGTATACAATTCAGTTTGTTAAAGTAAACCTCCAGTTCATGGAATACTGTTTCTATATTGTTCTTATGAGCAGTGGATTTTGAGGATTATTTAGTGTCTATATCAGCAAGCTTGAATAACACATCTCTATTCCTCTCTCTGTAGCTGTGTGTCTGGTGTTTGGATGTATAATTTTCCCGGCTGGCTGGGATGCAGAGGTGGTTCAGGACTTGTGTGGTGAGGAGTCAGGGAAGTACACGCTGGGAAACTGCTCAGTACGCTGGGCCTACATCCTGGCCATCATCGGCATTCTGGATGCACTCATCCTCTCTTTCCTTGCCTTCGTCCTCGGGAATCGCCAGAGCGACTTCCTTCAAGATGAAGTCAAGGCTGACAATAAAGGTAAGAGATGGCTCCTATGCACAAGTGATCTGATCCAATAACCTATGCGCACCACTGAGAAGATGGTAGGAAGAAAAATCAGTGAGCATAGGTTTTGTTTGTCTTTGTTTTGCAATTAGAATTAGGGTATAGCAAAAAGGAAGGAGAGACATGAGGCAGAATAGGCCATGCTTTTGTTTGTCCACATCTGGGAAAGAGAGCAAGCAAAACAAGCACTGAAAACACTCCACCATATGAAAAAATAAGCCTAATGACTACTAGATTTTAATACACATGCCAACAAACATCACAATGACAAGTTTGACAGGAAACAACTGAAACTTTTGAAATGTATTGTCATGTGCATAAAGAAAGTGCTTTAAGCACCTGAATACAATTAAATTATTGTGCTGCAGTTGTATGCTCCTACCCAGACACCGGGTAAAAATGATAAATAGCTCTTTCATAGTACAAAAAGTAGCTATAGTAAGCAAGAAAAATAATAGTAAACTGAAAACAATGTACGCTGTCACAAAGTGACATATATATCTTAGAACAGCAGGGCTTTGCACAGCAAGATTTGTGCTATTGCTGGAAGTCAGTAGAATGAGTGGACTGTTTGTTTGTTTATTTTCCATTCCAAAAGATTCACATGGTGGAAATTAAGGCACAAAAAAGTTGTTAATAACTTTCACAATCTTGAATTGTTTACTGGATAGATAATGTTTAGCTTCATGAGCCACAATAATATGAAAGTTTATTGTTTAGTTTAATAGCATATACAATGATCTGCCATAACATTGAAATCACTGACAGGCAATGTAAATAACAATGATTATGACATTACAGTGGCACCTGTAAAGATGGATAAGTCGCTCTGGATAAGGGTGACTGCCAATTGGCATAAATTTAAATGGAAATATATTATGCAGCAAGTGAACAGTCAGTTTTCACAGTTGATGTGTTTGGAAGCAGGAAAAATGTGCAAGTATAAGAATCTGAGGACCAAATTCTGATAGCTGTTAATATGGGTCAGAGAATCTTCATCACAGCAGGTCTTGTGGGGTGTTTCCAGTATGCAGTGGTTAGTACTCCAAGGAAGAACATCCTGTGAACCGGCAACAGTGTCATGGGCCCAAGGCTCTATGACACAGTCAGAAAGCGAAAGCTAGTCCTTCTGGTCTGATCCCAAAAAAGTAGCACAAATAGCTGAAAAGGTTCATAATGGCTGTGATAGCATGGTGTCAGAACTCACAGTGTATCACAGTATCAGAGCAGTTTTAGCAGAACAAGGAAGATCTGCACAATATTAGGCGGCTGGATTTAATATCAAGGTTGATTGGTGTATAGTATTACCTGATGAAGTGGTAGTAGGAATATACTTGAGTAACACAATCCATCATAAGCCAGATTGAACACAATTTGACACAGACACAACATCTGTCTGAAAGTCTTCTTGCTCCAGGAAATTCATTAGTAAAATTTAGCCTAAAATAGCAAATTTTTTAGTTGCCATGCCATTGCAGACCATCAGAAACATCTAGAAAGCTCATATGGTTTCAACTATTTTTAGCAAGGCAAGAAAAGAGAGAAGGGAAAACCCTGGTTTAAACAAAATTTACATTCATGGCATTTGGCAGACGCCCTTATCCAACGTGACTGCTGCATTAATATGGGTCTTGGTGAGATGGTGGCGCATGCTTCCTACCGCCTCCATTTTATTTTGTTTACTCCTCTCTGCTGATTGATGTTTGGAGGAAGTAGGTTGGGGCTGAAGGGAAAGGGTGGAGCTGAAGGGCACATGTCCATAAATATTTCATCTTTCCCTTTTAAGCCAGACCACTGTGGTAGACTGATCCATATAGCTATTGTGTGACAAGCAGATTTCCCATCATCCTGTGAGAATCTCTTTTATATCATGCCTGTAATTCAGACACAGAAAAGAGAGGAATGTGTTTTGCTAAAGGTTTAGAAGAGAGTTCGCTACAAATCTAGTAAATCCTTTATGATAAAAATCATTATATCCTTAATTGAAAGTAATACAACTTAAATGGATGTGTGGGGAAAGAAGAAAGCGGTGGACTAAGCAAAAAATTATCAATCTGCTTGAAGAAAGAAAGAATGAAAGGAAGAGGGAAAGAGAAAAAGAAAAAATTACCACCTTCATAGCCTTCTCATTCTATTGAGGAAGTTGCCATGGTTACATGTCTGATTCCGGTAGGATAAGAAGGGCTGCTGCTCTCTCCCCAGCGACTGGGCACTCTGCAGCTGTGTCTTTCTTTCCCCTCTCTTTCTTTCTTGCTCTCTCTCTCTCTCTCTCTCTCTCTCTCTCTCTCTCTCTCTCTCTCTCTCTCTCTCTCTCTCTCTCTCTCTTTCTCTCTTTCTCTCTTTCTCTCACTCACTCACTCTCACACACACACATTATTATTGCTCACGTTATTATCACAGCCCACTCAAGCTGATAATTCAATTTCATATGAGGGTTTTTAAAGAGGGGTGGAGCGCTAAGGTTTAGAGAACTGAAGTGGGTGTGTGTGTGCATGTGTGTTTGTGCACAGCATCTGTGGTAGTCAGGAAATCTGCGTTGCAGCATCAATAAAAATCTTATGGAAGCTTGCCAAGCATCACCCAGTTTGTATTTTTTTGTCTCTAGCATTAATCCACTCGCCATTTACTGTCTTTCCCTTCTGATCAGATTTTAATTTCTGAGCACAAATTCTCACCCCAACCCCCCACTTCCTCTTTAAGCACCGCTCCTTCATCACGCTAAATGCTAAGTCAAGTCATATATCTTTAGCGTCAGTGAGCAGAAGCGCACAAGTCATGGCATTATGCATTACATTTTTTATGGATCCTGGAGGGAATCCTGCCACTCCTAAGCGTGACTCACATCTCTAAGTAATCCTACTGTGCACCTGGACAGCAAGGGCAGCACAACACAGAAGATAATTTATTCAGTGCATATTAGATATGTCAAAAAGGCACTTTGCTGCCCACCACAATGCACATGTTGTCTTAATTATTTCTTATTCAGAAATAGTGTTTTGAATTAAGAATTGTTTTTAAAAGGTGTGTTTTTTTAGTGCTGCTGACTAAAGTACAGAAAGACATTTTCTTGTTCAGAATGTAAAATGATGTTGTAAATGGCATTGGTCTCCCACACTACAAAATATCCTGCTGATTTACAATCGCAGTCAAGGCTTTGGATGGCATTCCACTGGCACTGTAAATCCGATTGTAACAGGGCAATGGTAGGCAGACTCCTACAACCTGGCCATACACCATGTGATTTATGAATGGTAGTGATAGACTACACTGCATGAGGTGCCCTTTTTTTACTTCAACATGGCAGAAGATAAACTAATCAATTGAAGTACCTTACAAGATTTGTTCATTAACTCCATGCCAACACATTTTGCCAACAGTGTGCAAATTTATCCTTGATGCACACCTTCATAAAAAATTCAGCCCAAACTAAACAACCATTTCTATTCTATCTTTACAGACTTTGCAGTATCAAGGGTAAGTCTCCCCATTGCTGTGGCTTCCATGCTTGTGTTGCTGTATGCAGTGATCGTGCTCCAAACATCAGTGTTGTGGTGCTGTAATATCCTGGCATTGTGTATGCTTTGGGTTAGCTCTTAGATTGTTCACTCCTGCTTATGTGTTAGTGCTCCCAAACCTGAACCCCCAGTGTCACACCAAGAATTCTATTCAGATGACGGCGAGCACAGATATCCCTTAGAAATGCTGGGTGACAGAATGACAGATGCATGGCTTTGGAGGACAGGACGATAGAAGAAGCGTGCTCAAGAAAACAAGCAATGCAGGACTGTTTTGCGTTACAGAAGCCTCTGGCAGCAAATGTAAATGATTCGAGATGTCAGGTCAGAGAACAAATTCAGTTGAGTGGTAACACGTTCCCGGCAGCACTGCAGATCAGCATGTACTTACAATTACATGTTTAAAGCAGATAATTAAAAGGGAGAACTACAGGTCAATTACAAATGAGAAATACATAAATACATAAAACAAAAGAAATTTAATGACCAAACAACAGACTGCATGAAAAATGCATGCTTAAAAGCCTTTGCTGGATCACACGCAAGCCAAATGAACTGTCTGACAGTTTGTATTGTAGTAAAAATTGTATTTTTTCTATTAGACAAAAATAGAAAATTCACTGTGCATCATAATTAGTTAAAAAAACTAGTTAGTGATCCTCCAGGTGTGAACTGATGGGTCGTTTTATTATGTAATATTTACTGGCCCAATTTACCAGTTTAAAGGCTAGTATGGAAAGAAATGAGAGAACATAATTATTTCATGGAAAAGATCAGAACGACTGAGCTACACACACTTCTTGTTCATGCTGAGCATGTAAAGTGTTATATCTAGTGTACTTGTCTTACCAGTATGATTAATAGTACTGTTTTCTCCTCAGCAGCCACTGCACCTGACCTCTACACTCCGAATGGATGGTGTAAGCTGAAATAACTAAGCTAATGGATCAATTTATCACCCATGTTTCCCTTCTCTAGATATATGCATGCAGTCCTAGCATGCAGCTTGAACCTGCTTTAGACCAAGAGATTTTGGATTTGATTGTTCTCCCTCTGGTTTATAGTTACTCACCTGAGTGGTGCAGAAATGTTCCATTTTTACTAATATGTGATTTCCTCCTTTCAAATATTTCCACCCCTAATTTCTCATTGTCCTGTATTTAAGAACTAAGGCTTAAGCGACTATGAATAATATGACTTGCAACCAGAACTTCTCATATGCATTTGACATCAAGGCTCACTATAATTTGTGTAGGTCTATAGATTAGCTGGGATTACACATACCATGTGATGCATCATGTAAATATTGTGTGATGTAGTTCTGAGTAACATCTACAGCTTCTACTGAAAGCTAAACGATGGAGCTTAAAATTACAATTGAATATATATATACTTCAATAACTGAAGACGGTTATTTAGCCAATTTCTTCAAGGGTCTCTGGACTCTAGCATTAATACGATCTACTCCTAAGGTGGAATGAGAAGCAATGGCTGCAAGTTAAACTTTTTGTTGGCTCATGTCTGAGATGTTGACTTCCTTGTGGTAATTTTTCCTCTTTTCATTGGAACATAGTAATCTGAATGTGCAAGTAATTTTTATATACAAACATGAAAAGCAGAAAAGTTGTAAGTTAAAGGCAATGCCTATACTTTGCAGTTAGCTGGCACAGTATTTATATTTAGAGCCATGTTGTAAAAGTATTCACCTGATGTAATGAGGCCTGTGTCCAGCAACTATATACTGGTTACTTATACTGTATTTTTTCCACAAGAAGTGAGAGAAATGTTAGAAGAGTCTGAACATAGATTGATTTAACCCTCAAGTGTACAGAGAGGACAGTTATACCAAAAGCAGAAAATTCACTGTAAGCATCATAAGGTCAGGTGAGATGGCTTTGTAGGCTGGTAGTGTCCATTACACCTTACACATCCTAAGCATCTCACTAAATATTTCAGAAAATCTGAAACATTTGAAGCCTGTCTATTGTGCTGTTGTGCTGTCTGTTGAACTTCTCTACACTGTAGTTTGGCAGTTGTCATGTCCATATTATAACCTCACAAATGTCTTTAATGGATCCCAAGTAGGAAAAGTCACCTATCTGCCATGTTTAGCCAGACTGGATTAATTAAGATATTTAGATTGTCCTTCTCAGGCCAAATGTTAATGATCACATGCAGGGCAGAGAAGCTGAGCCTGGGCATCTGGCCCAAAACCTCCATAAGCACACAGAGCGGAGCAGAGCAGGGGAGGGGAGATAAAGTAGGGGGACCAGGTGGTATCACAGTGCTCCACCGTATGTTTCTCTTTCTCATTCCACCTTTTTTTCTCCAAATGAGGGAATTCTTTGGTTGTTTACTGTCTTGTGGTGCAGTGGAATGCTTATGCCAAGTGGAACATCAAGCTTTGTGGCATCAGGCGTCATAAGTAGGTCAATAATGGTGTTATGACAGATTATTTGTTTATGTAACCTCCTCTGTGTTACAGCAGTCTATTCTTCCTGAAAAAACGCTTCAGATTGATTTTTGCATGTGGAATCATTAAATTGGGCTGTGCTTCTCAATGGGTCATCTAGTACACAGGATAAACTGTAAAGCTCCACCAGGCCTCAGCTCAAAATGAGAATACTTTGGATTAAACATAAATATTTTTGGTGCCTCTAGACTTGTAAGTTTTCTAGCAAGCTCTATTTTATAAATGTTACATCACTTTACAAATGGTCTCTCAATTAAACCAACACTATTCATGCCCAGTCTACATGTATTGTTAAATGTCAACATATGATGATTGTCCATAAATTTTTAAATGCCATAACAGGTTTGTGCCATAACAGTATTTGACCTGTAATAAAATCAAATAAAAAAATCACAAAAGATGAACGGTCCAGTTGAAGCTGTCTATATCTAAAATGTTAATGTTAAACCTGTATTTTACAGCTCAACCTCCTGTAGTATGTCGACTGCCTTGTGTAACACGATGTTGATATACTGCGTAATAAACAGACAGTCAGTGACACCTGAGCCAAGTCTGCAATGTTTCTTTTTCTCTGAATAGACATTTGTTTAGAAGAATATTTGCAGCATCCCAAATTTCAAGCGTTGTGAGCACAGTTTGTGAATGTAATATGAAAGCCTATTGTATTGTTCCATGGAAGGATAATTCAGGACAGAGCATTTTCAGTATTGGCTAGGATTGTATAAACCTTGTAATGTGGCCCTGACATTAGTCTCTGGATTTGTTTATGGAATATTCCATTTCTTTATGTCAAATATCAGAGGCATTATGTATCACTACCTACTCTAATATTTAATCACAATATTAGCAGTGGAAGTGTGATGAAAAAAGACCAAATTCTGTGCCCAAACTCTATTCTTAAGGCAGAAGGAGATTGTATTGACAGTTTGAGAGGCTCGGGAACATGTGTAAGGTGTAATGGAAGGAATGTGCTGAGAGAGAAAGAGAGACAGAGCGAGAGAGAGTTGTGGTATGCATTTAAAAGCATTTACCTGAAATGGCAGTAGAGACAGGCCTACAGCACTATAGACCACAGAAATGACACTCCTCAGACATATCTCAATATCACTTTAACTGACTTTAGAGGAAGGAAGAAAGAGATTGAATATCAATGATGAAGGAAGAACAAAGCTTCTACCTTTGTGTGATTGGATAAGTGTGTGTATGAGAGAGAAAGAGAGAGGAAGAGAGGGAGAAAGAGAGAACATCTAACAGTAAGAACTAATGGCCTGCTGGATTCTATAGTACACTGTAACACAGGCAGTGCAATAGATGTGAACAAGTTGTGTTTTCCTGAATGATCCAAATCTTGCTTTATCTTTCTCCGTTATCTCTGCACTTACCCTGACTATACCCCATAAATGTAAACCAGCACAGCATTCTTTTGTTCTTTCCTTATGTTGCATCTGAAGACTCTTTAGGCTGCTCAGACCCTCTCTAGAAGTATGAGCCTAGACGTATCTTGGTCTGTATGGATTTACTGCCTGGAGTTTGCCTCATTCTTTCTCTTATGTTTCTTTTCAGATTGAGATCCGTGACACAAAGGATCCCCGTTTTGGAGTCCAGCGGTTCCATTAAAGAGACGCCACCTCCACTTCTTTCTTCTATTCCTTTTTCATCCCCCGTTTCCTTCTCTCCTTGTCCTCTCAGGTCTGCGTCTCTGACCTCAGTTAGGAAGCTGCTAGCTCAGCTCTTTGTAATATAGGACTGGCCTGGAGCACACTTCAAGAGGAGAACCTATTCTACATACATGTTTAAAGAGAATTCAAAATCAAGACAAAAATCAATTAAAAAAAATCAGCTTTACAAATCCAACAACTCTGGGAAAGTGATGAACCTTACACAGTATTATTATTCTATATTATTACTATGATAATACAATGTTACAGTGATAATTATGCTTGCAACAGCAGTATTAAGTTCAAATTTACATATTTTATCTAAAACGGGAAAAAGCAATTATTTCTAGCTTTAAAAGTATACATTCTAATAATGAATTAATGCATATGTACAAATGCTTGGGTGCTACTAGAGACACAGATGAATAAAAAATCAAGCCAAAAATCAAATAAAAGAAAAAAAATGGGCAACATTTTGTACAGCACAAGATGTAATTTTGAAGACCGACTTTTTTTCCTGGAAAATTTTGAACTCCCTTCTTTGTACACATGGTCAAAAACCAGAGATTAGTATGAGAAAAGAAGTAGTTCATTTGTAAATAATAGATTTCTATGGAGACAGGGTACAGACATAACACATTTATTGACCCAATCTATATTCCAGCTCCACCCTGGAGTGGAAATTTCTCACCATTTCTTCATCTCTTGATCAAATGGGAACTGTCAGTTCTCAGAGTTTATAGCTATCATGAGGAGGATATGTTAATGTCTGAAGGTTATACATTTGTTTTGTCATGGAACTTTCCATTCATAAAGCTTCACTGGTTATTTAATCTTGTTTGCCTTTCATTATTGTTTTTTTTAATTAGCCTCTGTAGAACAGCAGGGAGGTGATAAACAATGACTAGTAAAAGGACAATTTTCACATTCTGGTTACAATCATTTCATTATTTCCTTAACCTTGCTTGTTATAATCCTGTTCCATTTATTTTTGTTTGTATGTTTGTTTCATAAGTTTTGTCTTGATAAAAAAAAGCCCTGCATGCTGCATTCTACTCAGGCCCGACATGTGGAGCACTGATAAGTTGTATTTCATCATTTCCCAGAACCAATGATTCAAGCATCAGTCAACTCATACAATTGCACAGCACAAAATAGATGACCAAGACGGGTCAACATATGAGGTCAAGGAGCATATGTTTGTCTTGAAGGGGACACAAGCAGACTGAAAATTCATCTCAGTCTTTAGCTTCTAATCTCAAGTTAGGAAATTACAAGAAATGTTTTGTGCACTTCGGCAATGAGCAAATCCTGTGCTACAATCAGTCACAGCTAAATGAATCTTTCTAGCTAAAACTCTGCACCACACTTAGTTCAGGACATTGTGGTGTGGAGTTCACTACATGTATGATTTTCTTTAATGTAAAGAGAATAAATGTAATGTCAGTTTTGGTCTCAGCCATGCAGCAATGTGATTGAAAGACTGAATTATTTTCCATTTTTGAAAGGGTTTGATGGATGAGGTGGTGGACACCATAGGCAGAAATGCCAGATCAGCACTTTGCTCTGAGATTCTTAACTAAGCATGGCAAATAATTATGCCAAATATAAAGCTTCTGATGTTGCAGTATTGAATCTGGCCTGTCTGTTACAAAGATACTGATTAGGGCGTTGATACCTAAATCACTGGGGCTGATTGTGCACTTAAATACACCATGTAGATGTTTCTATTCAAAATGTGTTTACAATGCCATTAACGGTTGCATTTTTGTTCTCTGGTCAATGTTGGTTTTTAAAATAGCTGTAATTTCATTGTCTCTTCTCCCCAAAATAACCTTTGCACACATAACACCTTTTGTGCTCCCTGGGCAAAGAATATCTTGTACAGAGACTTTTCTTGTGCTCCACAAGAAAGTGTTACCCTTGATGCTGGAATAAATTCTCAGCTCATACAAAGGACAACACACACACACACTGCACTAACCTAAAGGGAGGGTCTGGATAGCACTGTGCAGCTCTGTGGTTGGACACTTTTAGATACAAGAAGCTTGAGAGGGAAATTCCTCCATATGGTGCTTTATCCCTGTCTCCTTCTCAATCAGCATTCTCTCTATCACCCCAGCCTCAAACACCCCACAGCCCTATGACCATGGAGGAGGCAGGGGATGAAGGGGACAGGAATACAATCCGTGAATGTTAAGGAGAGAAGGGAGCAGTACAAGCAGGACCAAGCAGAACTTTTCCTCAGTGAATCCTGCAAAATAGAAGCAATGATCCCCTTGTAGATATGACAGAGAGCCTCAGAATCCCTACATAGCCATCTTCTCCCCATTGGCCACGCTCCCTCTCTCTCACTGTCATCCATGAAGAAGTATACATGCAACTGTGTTTCCTTGGTAATATATGAACAAACATCATAGTGGTTTTTGATCATGTTTCATTTTATGCCTTTTAAGTCTAAATGCTTTTGTGTTTTAAGCATATAATGGGGTCACAAGTGGTTCTGAGGTTCTGGAGAATCCCTGTACTGCAGTTTAGTGTGTTTCATGTTACAGTCCAGCTGATTTAAACTCATAAGGCCAGATACATCAGACAAATAGGCTTCTTTTTATCGTTTATGACTGTGTCATATCAGAGAAAAACTTTTCTTATTTAAAAAAAAATGGCATATCACTATTTTGTTAATGTATTAACTTTTGAAGCTTTCCAACTACAGTATATATGATTAAGTGAAGCTATTTAAAAGTAAGCTTACATTGTCATTTTACTTTTTTTGAAAGCAAACTCACCATTCTTGCCTGTGGTGGCTGGCTTTAAGATAGCTGAAGAATTGATTCAGGAGCAGTATTAAACACCAGGCTACAGAACAGAGGTCTCCAAACAGTGTGACCTGAGAACCACTGAAAAAAAAAAACAGCATATTGTCCTCAGGAGTTTTTATTGTAGTGGGAGTGAATGTTTGGAATTAAAAGCTGAAAGTGAAAGGAATAAGTTGTATATAGATATACACTTGGATTATTTTTATTTTGCAAGATTAAAGGTCATGCTTTAAACTGCAGTATTACTGTATATGACAAAGATATGACACTTTTCAATCATGGTATTATATCCTCTTGTCTTGCTCTTATGAAAATAACAGCAAGAAAAGAGAACATTATACCATGATTTGAGAAGAACAAATGTGTGTAAAGGAGTGAGAGCACAGACGCTCAGTGACGTGGGTTGGCACAAGATCTAGGTACAAGTCTAAGTCTAAAAATATTTAGATTAAGTTTTTGCTGTGTGGTTCTAAATGTTGAGAAGGGCAGTTGTTACATCAAAACTCATCCATCAACTGCCTGCATTAATCCATCAATTCACCTGTAAAAGAAAAAAGTGAACAAAAATGCAAAGTTGTTTTTATGTTTGTTCATTGTCTTATATACCAAATTTGTTGTAAAGTCCAAAAAGTAGTCTGCTGTCAAAACCTGATTACAATTTTAAAGCATGTACATACCCCCGTGCTGCTATCTCCTTTAGTATGTACTGAACGATTGGAGCTTTTATTACTGAACAATGATGTTATCTTCTTTGAGGTAAACAAATCAGCATTTCACTTGACCGTTTCCTACCTGAAATTCAGTGGATTCTGAATTTGTTCACACAATAATGTTCTGACCACTAACTATTTGGAGAACAGTTTTATTTCTCGCCATTAATTCTGCTTCTGTGTGTAATTATATGCAATCAATATCGAGATGGAGGAGATGCAAATGGAACATTTTCACGTCTTAACATTGGCCCTGAAGTACTGCAGCTGCTGTGCTGCTGTGTATCAATAGCAATCACAATGTCAGTGTCTGATCAAAAACAATCCTTTCACACAGCTCATCATTATGTATACAATTGGAGAAAAGTCTTCAGTCTTGGGAAAGTTATTAATCTGTTCTTAACTGTTGTCACTTTCCATTTCCCTTCTATCTATAATGCATTTTCTGACTTTCTTTGCAAAATTTTGCTTGGAAAAGATGTGCCAAACCAAACTGAGCAGACTGCTGTGGACAGATTTGACTGATTTTTTTTCTTTCAATATGTATTTTTTTCCCTGTGCAAGTGTTGAATGCGTTCTGTTGGAGTTTTGTTTTTTTGGTCTAACTGTAAATGTTCTTTTTAAGCTGATATTTTCTGGTATGCTGCGATGTCTCTTCATACGATGAAAAATGTTATTTGAATGTTTCTGCAAGATTGCCATGGGGAGTGTAAAATGACTGACATCGTCACCGCCACTTACACGTTGTTGGTGTTGTTTTAAAAGATGAAAAAAAAAACGGAATAAATTATTTGAATCGGATTTGGAAGTTTATTTTGCTGTGAAACTGAATGATTTAAATTGTGATGAGATATAGATAATTTGATAACTATCAAATAACTAATGAAGGTTGTAGTTATTCAAACTAATACATGTGTTTTTCACTATTTTGTTTTCAACCAATTCAACCATCAGATTATTACAACAACCCGAAGTCTTCTTTCTCTAACTATCTTTCTTCCTACGATCCCAGACTTATCTGCTTGTGTGAGCTGTCAGTGATCGACACCATCACCCTCTAATGAGAGCAGCGCCTCTGTCTGTACAATCGCGCCCTCTCTCTCTCTCTCTCTCTCTCTCTTTCTCTCTAACACACAAAAATGAATCGAATAGTGTACTTTTCATACACTATAAACAGCTCGAGATTAATGTTCTCTGTAAGGAATAAAGCATGACAGGTTTATATAAAAATAATAATTGTAAGGGAAGCGGAGAAGCATCACCACCCTGAAGTTGATTATTTTCTTACAAAGGCGTCCTAATGTGTTTTATTGCTTATATACCACACTAATATGCTAACGTTTACGCTTTAAGTGTTCAAGTATGACAACACAGTTTTATCCATTTTAATGTTTAATGTTTTTTTAATCACTCAGTTATAACAATAATATTGGTTAAGAATCATTCCCTCACTATCATCTCTTTGTTTTCTCTCTGAATGTAATAATACTAAACTAATCAGCTTTGCACCTTACCAAGAAGCTACAAAGACAAAATTCCCAGACTTTCTCTTATCAGAAGACTTAAAGTAATAGGTTTACATCTGATTTTTAGAAAACACTGACACTGGTCACTTTCAAATATGTTAAAGAAAAGTCTATACACCATATCAAGAACTTACCTGCCATGCCAGGTCTGTGTGTACATTGGCACAATAGAAACATTAACATGTTAAATCAAGTGTGTTAATATAGATTAGATTTTTCTTGTAGATTGCACTACTGTCAGAGCTGCTTAGGTCCTGTTAGAAATGAATCAACACCTTCTCTGACCAATCAGATTCAAGAATTCAACCTCACTGTGATATAAACTAGTAGAGATGTTTTTGACTGGCAGAAGGACTGGAGAAGACAATACAGACAATACAGTCTGTTTAGATGATGCACAAAACCCTCTACATTATACAAACTGCTTCTCTATACTGAACTGGCTGTCAGATCGCCTTAGTGCAGATTCAGATTCAGGCAAATGTGCCTCATTTGGCACTGATCAATGCAGAAATCCTCTAGAACACCAGGATTTACTTTAGTTTAACTTAGTTTTTGGTTTTCTTGTAAAAGCAAGCCAATATAAGACACAAGCTTCCGGAAACATGTCTTGGCACATGGTGTGTATCCATTCACGACAGTGCGAATAGGGGTTTTGTGTGTGTATGTGTGTGTGTTTACATGCTATTTTTAGAAGCAGGAAAAGATGGCTGGAGGCCTGTGTGCAGCACAATATGTCAGATGAGATTGGGCTTTTGTGTGTGTGTGTGTGTCTGTGTTGAGAATGCTATTTTTTCCTCCCTTAATCTGTGTGAATTTAAAATTCCCTTGTCCAGTCATTTATCTGTGCTCTGTGGGGTAATGTACAGTAAACCAAAACACAATTAGATAAGATGGGCCAAGTGTTTAGAACTTAAAACTAGCAGGAATGCTCCAGACTATCTCACAAGACCTTCTGCCTTCATTACAATGATCACCAATGGATCCTTAACATCTGGTCATGTACCAACTACCTTCAAGAAAGCAAGGGTTATTCCCATCCTGAAGAAACCCGCTATAGATCTATCAGACATCAGTAACTACAGAGCGGTATCACTTCTCTCTTTTCTTACAAAAATTCTTAAAAGTGTTGTGTATAATCAAGTCTTTGTCTATATCTCTCACAGAGCAAGCTCCAAGATCGCAACCAGTCTGGCTTTAAAACAGCACATTCCATAAAGACTGCCCTTCTGGATGTCTTTGAGAAAATACATGCTGCTACATCAGCTAACTGTCATCTGTCCTCATCCTCAACCTTTTGGTGGTGTTTGATACAGTCAACCACAAGACTCTCTTGTCCACCCTCAGAAGTCTTGGAATTGGTGGACCAGCATGGGAATGGTTTGCTTCCTACCTGAAAGTTTGCTCGTTTCAGGTAACGTAGAGGAGAGTGACATCTGCTATATGCAGACTCTCCACTGGCGCCCCACAGGGCACAGAACTTAGTCCTTTCCTTTTCTCTCTGTATACTCACTCTCTTGGTGAAGTTATTTCCCCACATGGGTTCTCTTACCACTGTTATGCTGATGACACTCAACTCTCTCCTTTCTGCCCTCAGATACCATGGCTTCTTTTTGGATCTCAGCATGCCTGATGGACATATCATCGTTTATTACAGCTCATCAGTTGAAACTCAATCAGAATCAGCAAAACTGAACTGCTTATCATCCCAGGTGATTCATCTCCATGTCAGGATTGTGGAAAAGGGGTAGCAGAGAACCATATTAGTGTTAATCATAGAGAACTGAAAAAGCACACACAAACACAAACTGCAGAAGCCTATTAACTGTGGCAATCATTCATTCCAAATAATCTGGGTATACCAGGCAAGGTGGAGTTTATATGCCTTTGTATGTCCTACATTTGATTAAATATACCCTACAGCTGAGTGGATGAAAACTGAACTGCTAATCATCCCAGGTGATTCATCTCCATGTCAGGATTGTGGAATATCTTTGCAAAACAATCTTATCTCCTCTTCGGTCACAGCTCACAACCTTGGGGTAACCATGGATAATCAACTGTACTTTTCCTCACAAATGTTGCTAATGCCTTACAACATCAGAAGGATTCAGCCATTTTTGTCCACACAGGCTGCCCAGGTACTTGCTCAGTCTCTTGTCATCTCAAGACTGAACTACTACAACTCACTGCTTGCCGGTCTACCTATGAACGTAATTTGTCCTCTGCAAATGATCCAAAATGCAGCTGCACGACTTGTTTGCGACCTGCTTAAATTCTCACATACCACCCCATTGTGATGCTCCCTCCACTGGTTTCCAGTAGCTACACACATCAGATTTAATACACAAATGCTTGCCTACAAAGCCAAAAATGGACCAGCTCCTTCTTACCTCAAAGCTCTTATCACTTCTTGCTCTGCACCTCCCTCCCTCAGATTTACCAACACTGTTCAGCTGGTCCCGCCATCTCTCAGGGTAAGAGGTAGGTATACAGCAAGACTTATTTCTGTCACTGGCTATCTTCAAACCGGGTAAAGACCTACCTCTTCCTAAAAAACATGAACTAGCACTTTTCCCTGTTAGTTGTACGCATATGTTAAAAAGATAAACTAAATTAAAATACCATCAACCTAAAATTTTAGGTTGATGGTATTCTAAGTCTGTAAGCTAGTGAACTAGGATTAATGTATTCATCGCTAGAGACTTAAAAGCACTGTTGTATGTCGCTCTGGATAAGGGCGTCTACTGAATGCTGTTAATGTAAATGTAGGAATGTAAAGTTAATAGCTTACCCATAATTTAAATTTTTAAGAGCTGTCTGTTCTCATTCAAGTTAATGATGACAACCATATGTGAATACACAAGACACTTGATGGCAAATATTTATAGATGAGTATGACTTAGTGATGGTCCAAACTTTTTTTTTTACTTGACAAGATACAGCAGAAGAACTATTAAGAAATGGGGTGTTATAGATTTATAAGATGTGTAGAGTTTAGTCACGCATGTTATTTTAATTTCTCTAGAGCATGTGGTCCTAATGGAGTTATAAAATATGTATGTATGTAATAATATATATTTAGCCAGTCACAAAAATAGATGACAACTTTAAATACTGTTCTTGCAAACCTTCAGGCACCTCTGATAATTCTGGATCCTTCCAGAACTTATTTTACTCTACCAGGATCTGGCAGGTAAAGAACAAAAAACCTTTTCATGTGGATAGAAAAAGGGAGGAAAAGCATACTAGAGAAAAAAGAACACAAACAGGAGGCGTTTTTGAGAGAGAAAGATGAACAGATGGCCAGTCTTGCACTCATCTGTGGAGAGCTACTTCCTGAAGCGCTGGTTAATGGCTCAAGCAAAATGTAGTGATGGAGATGAAGCATAGAAAGCAGAGGCAGAGATCCAAAGTAAAGACAGGGTGGGGGTACGGGCCAACCAATACAGACTAGGAAGCACCAGGGCAGGTGCCAACTTGCCAGCAGGTATTAAACAGGGATCTTTGGTGCTGCAAGCAGAGAAACAAGCTGCAGAAAGCCTCACTTATACTGTAAACGCCACCCCACAGGCATCTGGCACTGAAACCCTGCTCAGGTAAAATACTGAGAAAGAGTGGACTAAAGCCAGCAGCTCACCTGCAGGTTAAATATCAAAGCATTCTATTTGGAACAGGAACTGGGATGGAAGTGATAAATGGCTCTGCAGTGATCATGTGGTGGAGAATGTAACAGGCCAGTGGGATGATGGAATCAGGGAGAAATGATGGATAGAGAGAATGAAATTACAGAGGAAAAGGATACCAAAACTGGGGGTAGCAGGGAACCATGTTTGTATTAGTCATAGAGAACTGAAAAAGCACACACAAACACAAACTGCAGAAGCCTGTTAACTGTGGCAATCATTCATTCCAAGTGATCTGGGTATACCTTCACTGTAGGCAAGGCAGAGTTTATAATGCCTTGGTATGTCCCACATTTGAGTAAATATACCCTACACCTGAGTGGATGATCCTCTAAAACACCAGGATTTAGTTTAACCTCATATAAAAGCAAGTCAATGTAAGACACAGTCTTCTGGAAACATGTCTTGGCACATGGTGTGCATCCATTTACGCCAGTGGAAATAGGGGTTTTTATTCCCAAGCCCCAGCTCATATCTAACAGGAATTAAAGGATCTAGTGCTAAAGTCTTGGTGTCAGATACCACAGCACACCTTCAGAGGTCTTGTGGAATCCAAATCAGAGCTGTTATGGCAGCACAAGGGGGACGAACACAATATTAGGTGGGTGGTTTTTATGTTGATCGGTGTATGGGTCATTGATGGTGGTTGATGGGTAGGGTAAAGGACAGCTAATGAACAAAACAACAGATGCACTTTATGCACTGTACATCTACATAAGAAGGCTAATGGCTACAAACTAAATGCACCTAATAAAATGGCAACTGTACTATGCATAACCAGCTCTTTTTTAGTAAAGTCCATATGAATAAGGTGGAGTGAATTCAATATGATCCACAACCAGCACTTCTTTTGTGTCTCATGTATAGCAAGTGGTTCTGCCTCATATGTGCACTCTGCTGCTTACTGAATGAACACTTTATTTAGTATATAGTTAGAGGCATATACATGGTAATATAAACATACAGTGGGGAAGTGGGCTTCTGTTACACGTCATCAGAAATAAACTGCATACAGTGCAGGCCTTAGTGAGTTAGCACTATACCTCACAGGCCAATAACACATTCAATTAGCTTGCTTATATGAGCAGATTATGTAACTGGCTGATGCTTCCGATTTAATTTTGGAGTGAACATGTGCCACCACATCAAAGCTTCTAGCCTCAACAGAGAGAAAGAAAAAAATCTGATTAGTGGCATTACAGTAATTTGCAGCCTCTTTTTACTGTCAAAAGAAAGCCAAAAGCTGTGGTCAGACCGCACAAGCCAAACCATGGCAAGACAAAAGCAAACACACACACACAGGGAACAGAGTAAAAGCCAAGAGAGGTAGCATAGTGAGGAAGGATGAGACGAGCTTGAGAACTGAAAGAAGTGCAAAGGAGCAGTATGGAGTATGAAGTATGGAGCAAGATGGAGCTTTTTCTTTCCAGCTGTGACTGAGCTTATTAAAAACCCATCTGGAGTGGTGCAGTGAACATTGTGAAAGGAGTGAGAAAAGAGGCAGGACAGAGAAACCATAAAGAAAGTGCCGACAGTGACAGATCCCACACTCACCATCTGGACTCAAGAGAAAGCTGTTCACTGGTTCAATTTCTGCTGCGTTTATTCATCCCTGGTTGTAGTGCTTCTCACCTGCTTCCTTCCTCATCTGGCACATTCACACAAGCTGACCTAAGGGTTGAGCATTACTACATCTCTGATTTCAACTTTGTTAAGTGTGGGCAAAGATCAGGGGATGTGGTAGTGTAGTGGTCAAGGTGTTGGACTAGTGTTTGAATCCCAGGTCCAACAAGCTGCCACTGCTGTGCCCTTGAGCAAGGTTCTTAACCCTCAATTGCGCAGTTGTATAAAAAAGAAGATAAATTGTAAGTCATTCTGGATAATTGTCAAAATCTGAAAATGCCATAAATGTAATGTAAATGTAATCAGGATGCACACAGAGAACAGTCTGAGCACTATACAGGTGATGGTGTGCACTGTTTGCTTGAATATTAGTTTCATGTGGAACATCAGTGGCACACAGGCTGTCATGTACCATTACACAGGTAATACATGTATAACAGCTTCTTACATGACATTATGAGCATGACTGCAGATTATTTAACAAGGCCTCAGTAATACACAAGTTTAACATTGCTAAGGATTTTCATGAAAAGGTGAGGCAGCTCCAGGGTCCCGGGTTCGGTTCTAAATTAATATTACTAACGCTAGTTAAACCATATCACCTATAAGTGTGTGTGTGTGTGTGTAATTTCCTGTGATGAAGTGGTGCTCCATTTGCAGTGTGTATTCACACCTTGCTTGATTAAAATGATCCACGTTATTGCAGACTGTCAGGCACAGTATTTAGCCTGAATGTAAATGCTGAGATTCAGGAAAATTATCTGAAACAACAGCACACTCTGGTGGTCAAGCTTCAGTAGTCTTGATATACATTCACATCTAATCAGCTAAGCACATGGCAGCTGTGCAATGGAGTGGGGTCAGCAGCTTCAGGTAATGTTCACATCAACCATCAGATCACAATGGGTGAAAACCTGTGATCGTGACATGATTGGTGGTGCTAGATGAGCTGCTTTAATTTTTTTTTTTTTCAGCTGATTTCCTGGGATTTTCACACACAGCAGTCTCCACAGAACCTTGAACCAGCCAAGAACAGAAGGCCAAGGTTGCAATGTTCACAGAGTCACCAAAACTGGACAATTTTGACTGGACAAACATGGCCTGTCTCATTTCTGCTGAGGCACATAGATGGTAGGGCCAGAATTTCACACCAGCAGCACGAATCCATGTACACAGCTCCCTTGGGTCAATAGTCCAGGTTTGTGGAGGTGGTGGTAATGGTGTGGGGGATTGTTTTCTTGGCTAAGCATTGCTTGAATGCCACATCTTATTTAATTATAATCTCTGCCATGTGCATCTCTATCTGGTCACAATTACAATCTTTTAATGGCTACTTCCAGCATGCTAATGTACCATGTAACAAGGCAAAAGTTGTCTTACACTGCAGTCAGAAACATGACACTGAGATCAGTGTTCTTCTCCGGTCTTCAGAGTCACCAGATCTGAATCCAGTAGATCACCTTTGGGATGTGATAGAACAGGAAAATTTACAGCATGAAAGTGCACCTGAAAAATCTGCAGGAATTACGTGATGTAATCATGTCAACATGAACCAGAAATTCATCTTATAAATCCATGACATGGAGTATTTAGACTTGGTATCTGGAGATCGTAGGAGTACGAGTAGTGTTCATTTATGATTTTTAATGCCCATTCAGGTTTGCCCACACCTCACAGAGAATGTGACAAATGCTACTGCCACAACACTGGCTGCATCTGCTTGCCATAAGTTGAAGAATTGAAGATTATGATAAGCTGTATTGATAACAATATAATGCAATCACCAATGTTTTATTTTTTGCTTTGTAGTTCTAACCCCTAGTACTGTACTAAACACAATGTACATATCAGTATTTTTTTCTACTTGATGCCTAGATTCATGTGTCATTTTATAAATTATACTTAGTCGCATAAGTCACTTTGTAGACAATTACTGAACATTAATATGCACTGTGTCAGTCCTCCTTTATCACTCATTAAGGGAAAAGGACCAAGAATACGTCCCAAAATATTTATGCGGTGGAGCATTCTTATCTGCTGCTGTGTTCAATACTGCTGAATCAGACCCAGCAATGATATAGAGACTTGAAAACTGATTGATTCAAAATTGAAACCTTAAATACAACCATATCGAAATATGTACGTGCTAAGTGCTTCTGTGGCTAAAGTTTTATTTTTCACACGACATTTTTTTTTTATTGCTTTTTTTTTTTCACACGGAGGAAAAAAAATGTCCGGTATCAACAAGCACTGTTGTGTTGATGTTGGTATTAAGATGAATGTTGAAGCTTTGGAACTTGATCTGTTTAAGCAGAGTGCACAGATAAGAAGGTGAAAGAGTTGGCTGGACTAAAGGACTAAAGAGCTGCTCTCTTTAGGTAGTCTCTTAGGTCAAACAGCAGAATGGTTAAGACAGGAAAACGTTAACCAAAGTGAAAAAAATAAAAAATATCAGAATTTAATGGCAATAAATCTTAGCTGCTGTTAAACTGACGTTACTTATAAGATTGCAATGCACAAAATAAAATTCAACAAGATTATAAGACTATAAGGAAACAATTACTGGTGTCAGAAAATAGTGTGTAACTAGATTTATAAAGTTCGTCGCGACAAACTTTGATGTTGGCTTTGACGATGCAAGTATTCGCAAAGGCCGGTGCTTTTTGGAGGCGAGTGGACATAAGGGTCAGTGTTACTTTTGGAAACAAGTAAACAGAAAGCTAGGGTGCCAAAACATTTGGAGGTAGTTCCCTTCATTGTTCTGAGTGTTTTGATATGTCACATGTCCATGTTGTAAAAAGTTTTTTGATTTTGCATATTTTGGGGGCGGGGCTACGGCACAACCGAAAGGCCAGTCGGTACACCAATTTAAACCTTTGTTCAGGGTATCACTCTAAAGGAGCTGGCCGAGTTTGGTGTAGATAGTTCAAAAGCTTGCCGAGTTACAAACCTCCAAATTTTATAATGGGAGTATATGGGAAAAATGGCCACTTTGAGACCCGGTACCGGACGTAAAGAAACTCGGATCGCTTAGAAAAGTAATAGCAACAAACTTCAGACCAGGGTCTACAATATATCCGAATTTGGTGCATGTGGCTCGAAAGCCCTAGGAGGAGTTACTCTTGATATATTTTTGTCTAAGCTTAAATAGGAAAACAGAATGTTGGCTTCTACAATGCCAACATAATTAATATTCATCAGGACAACAAAATAACCGGATTTTCTTAAACCTTTGCCAGTCGCACAAAACCAAAAGCGTCAGCGTGTGCCAATGGAAAGCAGATACCGTGTGGTGTATCACAAAACAGTCCTACCATGCCACGCTTACAGGTGGATTTAGTGCTGCGGGTTGAGCTCTACCTCCTCTCACGTACAGTGAGAAACCCACGGCAGTGCCGCTAATTTACACGTTCTCTTGTTAGCTATTCGTTAGTCACAGTCAAGTGTGACAGTTGAGCAACAAGTACAAACTACATTGTAGTACATGATATTTTCATTGCGTACAGCCTCTTAATGAAATTACTGTCAGAATGGGTTCATTAATTCAGAAGACTTTTGTGTAGTAATTTAAACACAATGAAACATTAACTATTGTGTGCAAATGTAGAATTTTTTCTCTTTGGTATTCATGATGTCTAATCTGACTCCTTGTGTACTACTCAAACGAACAAAGGGTAATTATGCAGGTGAAATATTCACTGAAAGACTGCAAGCAAAAGCTCAAAGATGAAATTAGGCTTTAGTCTAACTTGTTTAAGGTTTGTATAGTCTACACCATCATTTTTAGTTTCAGGTCTCTGATGCTCTTCACTACCATCACTGTAACCAGATGTGTCATTTTCATACTACAACCATTTCCAAAATACATTACATATCTTCTGCTTATTGTTTTATAAAGAAGTGGTAGAGGTCCAAACTTTGATTAGTGTTTAAAAAAAATAAACTTTTGAAGCATGTTCAGTATTTTTTATGGAATATCCACACTTTTAGCTGTGAATCAACCCCAAAAGAATAAAATAGCATGCGGCAAATTTAGTGTACTATATTTTCTTGGAACAGTATATAACACATTTTATGCAAGTACACATGATCATACATAAACGGTTTCTTGTGTGTTAACATCTTCCTTTGTAATTAAGGTGCTGGTAAATTTTTCTGGTCATAAAATCTTTTTCTTTCTTTTGTAGTCCTGTGAAAAGACAAACATTCATGTTAATCAGTGAGTACCCTTGAGTCTTTTCCTAAATGGGGGGAGGAACTCTAGCAGAAAATGCCAAAATGATCAAATGAACCTTTGAATTTCCCAATTTCCTGCAAGGTCCTTTGACTGAGGGAAGAAAACAAAAAAAGCTTGTTTTGGCTGAATTGAGTTACTGTAGATTTAGTCCATCTTGAGTCCACCCAACAGACAACCAAGACAAAAAACTACAGTTCCCAATATACAACAGTGGTATCCATTGCATTTGACTTGATATTCAGTTCCACTCTGTCATCATGGCAAAACTAGGTGACCTCACCATTTGTGATATATCAGACAGAAAAAGTACAGCATTCTGTATTTTAAAAAGAAAAAAAGAAAAAACCATGTCTGAAAGCAGCACTTTGCATGAAAAATACTTAGTATGAAACCCCAGCAGCTGACTTTTCCACCATTTTTTTTAATATTTGTCTATTTTGTCCTAATCAAACCATCCAGCCACACCTCCCCTTCTCCTTCCTTGGTGGTGGTGTTGTGGTGTATGGAATGCAAGGATTGGTCAAAGGGAGAGAAAAATAAATTCTCAACAATATGAAAATAAAAAATCCTGCAGGATTCAACAACTGTGCGGGGAATAAATCCTATAACGGAGTAAAAACAATATTTCTGCAGCTTACTTTTCAAAATAGTCCCGTGTATTTCTAGTCACCAAAGCAACATTTACTAGAACCCAGTTTTAAAAAATGAAAATAAAACCAGTCCCATATGACAGCTATACATTAGAACAGACTGTTAATGGACATGATGATACTGGGTTTCAGGCAACCCTAAAGTCAGTTCAAACAAAGACTGAGCTAACTGCAGCACCATAAGTTCTGTGTTTGTCAAGTATTACAGAATGAATCTATACAAAAAAAGGATGCCAAGGGATGATCCTAGAAACCTAGTGACAGTTGACAGACTGAACGGAATGATCAAGAGGAAGAGAGACTAATTAAATAATTTTTACCTACTTACCCATGTGAATGAATCTAACGAACATTTTGTTTGAAGAAAATTCAGCTGTCAGTGAATGATCTAGCAAAATGACCTGAATTTAATGAGTGAGCAAATTGAAAAAGCACCAAATGCTCTACTGATCTAACGATTCCAACCAGGATGCAGAGATTGAGCACTGATTTATTTCGGTATAGGTGCGTGGTTCAAATCATCACCTACTTTAGTAATTAAGTGTAAATGCGTTTTCAAAGCATGTGGGAAAATTTTAAATTACACATGATTTAACTCTTATTTCCCCTGCCAAACTGGTTATATGTTTATTTCACTGACTGCAAGATTATAATGAAATCCACACCAGACTACTTATAGAATGCAGAAATGCAGGATTTTTTGGTGAAAGAAGAAAGAAAGAATAAAGAAAAATAGGAAAACAAAGATAAAGGAAGTAAGAGGCGGTCATTACAAGAGAGGTTGAGTCCATACTCCTCTGATATCTGTACATCAAGTCCCCTCCCCTAACCCAGAACTTTTCCACAGGTTTAGTTGAGGAGGGTGACAAACAAGCACACATACACACGCATTCTCACATTCATACATGCTCTCAAATACAAACACGCAATGAGTCCTAGTAGGTCCCAGAATGTGTCCGTACACCTGAACCCTGCATAGGGGGCTGCTGTAAATGCCGCTGTGGGTAGTGCTGTGTTCCACTGGCTGAGAGAAGCCTGGAGCTGGCCTGCAGCACTGAGGGACTGGGGCTGCCTGCTTTTATGTTTCGCACTGTGGGTGACTGGGCTAGTCTGGACGTGTGGGAGGCTTGGCTGTTTATGGCAGTGCAGCTGTCCGAATGGCCCTGACCTCTGGTGGATACACTCATAGACCCTGAAAGAGTGCTGCTGTTTAACAGGCTGGCTTTATGATGGCTGTCTGAATAGAGGTGCGACAGGTCCATCCCTCCTGCTCTACTGGGATGGTGTAGAGTGCCCCCTGTGTGCCTGGAGTCCACTGAAGCAGGGGCAGAGGAGGAGAGCATGTCCTGGGCTACAGAAGCAGGCGTCCCCAGCCGAGAAGGATGGTAGCCCTGAACCACTGATGAAGAGGAAGGTGAAGGAGAGGAGCTGATGGAGGGATGAAAAGGAGAGGAGCTACTCTGCTGGTGGTAGGTGGAGTTTTCCAGATGTAGATCAGATTCGGCCAAATGAGGTTGCACCTGGGTAATGTCAAAGATCGAAAAAGTCAAACAAATGCACACACAAAGTAAACTTTTAAAAAATCCAAAAGAATTTGATACACATCACTGAACACAGTAAAAAAATTAATTATTAGTTTTACCTGGTGTAGGTGAACAGATGGGCTGTAGCTCTGAGGACTCCTCATGGGGGACGTCAAAGATGAACTTGGGAGAGCATACCTATCATCTTCCAGTCCCTCTGTTCATGCACACACAGACAAAGACACCAGTTGCAAAGATTGAATAGACACACAAAACTGCAAATAAACACAAAGCAAAAGATTTCTACTATTAAAAAAAAAGTTAATTTTGTAATTCCATACCCATGTCTTTGTCTCGGTTACTACCATGTTCACCAGCTCCACCATCCGACCTTTTAAGGATCCGGTCCATCTTTATATTGCCCCTCAGAACGCGCTCCAAAACTCCCTGCCCTTCCCTTAATCTCTCCACTGATGTTGGTACCATCCTAAAATATGAATAAATGTATCCACTCATCTTTTCTCACAATGTATATGTATATTTCTGACCTGTATGTATATGTATGTTCGTACCAGTGGCTGGATGTCTGGGAGTGATTCCCCAGGGTGGTGCTAAGATCAGGAGGACTGACCTCCTCTATCTGTGGGAATGGCTGATGGGCTGGAGAGGAGAAGGTGCTGTGTGGGGAGGCGGAGGGCTGCAGCAGTGAGCGTGGCCCACCAGGGGATTCAGCAGTTTGGCACAGAGAGCCAGTACGCACAGGGGTACCAATGGTGCCACCAACAGAACCTACTGGCTCAGGGTCCCGTGTTCCCTGTTTCCTTTTTCGATATTCCAGCAAAGATACCTATGTAGTGAAAATAATTACATAAAACATTTACAAAGTTGTAGATAAACAATGACATCTGAAACAGAGGGTTGCGTCACACACGCACATGCACAATAAATTACCAAAATATCCAGGATGTAACATGGCACCATCCATAGACTCAATGAGAATGAGAATGATAGAACATGCAGTGTTAACCAGCACCTTGTTATACTTAAAAAATCTGCTTCTAAACTTTGTTACAAGATGGATATCACAGTATGCACAACTGATTTCCTGATTGTTTAGTTGCCCATGCGCACACTATTTTTTTCCCTCTTTCTATCTTTCTCGCTCTTTCTCTCTCACACACACACAAACACACGTGAAAATTCTCAGCATATATGATCAACATATATTCAGTAAGGATGCACCGAAATTTCGGCCAAAATAGCAACAATTTAAATGTTTAGCATTTGGACGCATTTAATGAGATAACCGAGTTACTTCCATTTTACATGATCATTAACAGAATGTACAAAAATATAAATGCAGAAAACACTTCAGTGGTAATGGAAAATACACTCCTGTGCCAGACTATACTTTTCAGTTACATTTCAAGCTATACTTTGAAGCAGGAAAAGATTTTAAAATGCAGTGTGCATTTCATTTTTCAGTAGAATCCAATCAGTACCACAAACACTATAAGACAATGCCAGCTGACAAATTGTCTAGAACATGCATGTTTACCTTTTGAAGTGTTAAAAAGTGTTTCATGCTACTGAAATAGGTGCATACAAAGAGAGTGTTTTTAAATTGTCATACAGAATTGAATATTACAAAATAACAAAAAATACCCTTATGTAACAGTACAAATGTTTTCATACAAAAAAATTAATTAAATTCAAATACATTTCTGTCCTAAACATCAGTTAGACCAAGATTTATTTCAGTGCATCACCAACACATTGCTTAAAAAAATGTCAATTAAAAACTTGATATCAAAAGAACTGAGTGCATGATGAATACATTGTAAACACATAAATGATGCACATGTTGCTATGTCTGTAAAAGAAACAACAATATGTAATGGGTTTATGCATGTTAAAGGGTTTTTGGGCAGTACAGATAAGGAAGGCGTACTGTATGCTAATGCAAACAATATCCACATGCACACTTCTAGATGGAGGCCATGTATATAATATTCACCATATTCTGCCCTGGCTTGAATTCACGCCTTACAGCTAGTGCCTGGTAACTAGGCAAGCCTGGCAGCTGACTAACGCCACTTCCCATGGCCCTCTGCCTTGAAAAAAGTGAAGAAGAAAAGACTGCAATAGTTTTTGAGGAACAAAAAATGGAACGAGAGAGAGTATGAGGGGAACAGGGAGGAAATGTCCTGATTCATTGACACATGAAGAGACATCACTTTGTGAGTGATACAGTATTGAGGAAACATCTGTCTAGCCTTAGCTGTTTATAAGCTTACTCAGGGCAAATGACTTATTTCATTACTCTGCCTTATGGTGATCTGTATAGAGTTGGTAGCTCTGGATTTGTCATTTCTTCCAAAGTACTTGCATTTTAATTTTTTTCAGCAGTCAAGAGTTACAGTACTAAATAATACTGTTTTAAGGAGATATATGATTTGTGCCAATCAGAACTGCAAATAGAAAATACTCTGACAGTTAACATGTGAATGTACTTTGTGCGTTGAATTTCATGCAGCTTAAAAGCTTATTAACTAGTCGAGTGGCTTTTAGCTGCAGATTTCCTTGCTTAACCCATAATGGAGTAGCAAAATGCCAGTACAATTAATCCTTGTTATATGTATGGCCTTCAGTGCTCAGTAGAGGAAGACATACGTGGTGGTGTTTAAATTCTCCAGAATTTATTATTTTGCCAACTGTATGCAGTTCATATTTTAATTATCCTTAAAAACCCTTCCTGTGATTTTATACCTTTAAAAATCCAATAAAATACCAATAAAAGATAATTGGCATAAGGATAACTTGCCTTCTTCTTCTGTGGTGGATTGCTGGTATGAGGAGGCGTGCCACTCCCAAACTGAGGCTCAGGGTACGGTGAAAAAGAACCAGACCCCGGCTCAGTCATTAACCCTTGGCCACTCACAGAGCTATAATAGGATTCAGCAGGAGAGAAGCTGCCTTCTGACTGGGAATGCCTTCTGTCAGTCACAGGACCAGAGGTCAGGTTGGCATTGAGCGGAGAGCAGGTGTAGATAAGGTTGAACTCTGTCCTAAAGACCTGCTCTCGAACCTGTGCGTCATTTAAGCGTGGGCCCAATGAAGCATCACTGGTGTTAGAAACAGGGACTGGTGTTAGGCAGACACCATCTCCAGAGCCAGTCAGAGACTCTGGTCCAGTTAAGGGAAAGTCATCAGATGGAGGTGCTGGACTGCCAAGACCGGATGTCACAGAAAGGTCAGGGAAGGTGGTGATCCGCGGTGTATCAAAGTCTGGTCGCAAACAGGGCTGGAGAGAATTACAGAGACGGTCATATATCAACACAACAAGATGTAACACTGCTACCATCACTCAGTCTCTCATGCAAAAAAAATCCAACCAATATCGGTCATACCTCTGGAGAAAGAGACTCTGGTCTGTGTACAGGAGATGCCTCAGGAGATGAGATGTTCTATGGAGAAGACCACAGGTTATTTAATCCACTCTACAGCTACACTCACAAGAAACATTTACTCAATACCACTGGGATAAAAACAAGAGTGGCTTTGTTAAAGAATATTTTAGTGTTTATTCAACCTAATCTGTAGCTACCACATGGCATTGTGTAACGGATGAAGGGGACTTCTATGGGAAGTCAAATGTTAGTTATTGAGACAGTTTAAAAAACTATGAACAAAATATGAAGAAAGAGCCCCTATTAGACAAAGGTTTCCATTTGTATTGAAATCTTACGAGTTAAAAATTGTACATAATAATAGGTTGAAAAAATACTCCAAGGAAGTCAAATAATTGGCAAGTGCTGTTCTATATTTACACATTTTAGTGCACAAGCATTAAGACTGCTTATTTGCTGTTTAGTATACAGTCCTGAGCAAACATTTTAGTGAGGTGTGAAGAAATTCTGTAAAGTAAGAATGCTTTCAAAATTATATATAAACATTTTTCCTCTCAATTTTCAATGTGCTGTTTAAGTTTTTTTGAACAATAACAATAAATGGGCAATGTTAAGGACCATAGATTCAGTGGTTGGCCAAGTAAACTTAGTGAGTGTCTGCAGGCAACAGTGAAGCCTGGTGGCAGTTTCTTGCATGTTTGGGGCTGCATTTTTTGCAAATGGTTCTGGAGATTTGATCAGTATTAATGGTGTCGTCAATGCTGAGATATACAGGCAGATGCTTATCCATCTTGCAATACCATCAGTGAGGCCTCAAATTTAATCTGCAGAAGTACAAAGACCCCAAACATACAGCCAATAACATTACAAACTATCTTCAGTGTAAAGAACAAAGAGTCCTGGAATTGATGCCTCAAGCCCCACAGAGCCCTGATCTCAACATCAAGTCTGTCTGTGACAGAAGGAATTAAGACAGCATACATCTGCAGAGTATTTGTGGTTATTTGTCCAAAATGTTTGCAACAACCTAACTGCCAAGTTCCTTCAAATACTTTGTGCAAGTGTATGTAGAAAAAAGTATGCTGTTTTGCCGCTAAAGGGTGATCACACCGAGTATTGATCAGATTTGGATTTCTGCTTCTGTTCATTTGCTTTCCTTTTTATTAATTGATAAAAAAATGGATTAGCACTTCCATATTTGAAAGCATTTTTACTTTACAGCCCACCTGCTTAGAACATTTGAACAGTGCTGTATAATAAAACAAGCTGAAAGCAGATGTGTTCTTACCTCAAACTGCAAAGGTGTGTTGCACCGACTGGCAGGAAGAGACGGGAGTGGGGAGTAGGGTGGCATAGCGCCATTCTGCCTCTCCTCCTCGGCTCCTAAATAGAGCGAGCAGGAAGAGAAGAGAGGGTGTAGCAAGCTCACAGAGGACTCAGTTGGCAGTGGAGGTGTGATGGGGGACAAAGGTCGAAGCAAAAGTTCAGGAGGCGGTGCAACCGTTTCTGGCGCATACTTTGACTTCCTCTTTTTAAAGGGTGCCATTAACTCTGAGAGAACAAACATGGCATCAATGGAACTACATGTACCATTATCTTTAAACATTGTGTACAACACCTCAAAAGGGACTTTTTTTTTACCAGATCTGGAGGCCGTGCTGCTGCTGTTACTTTGGTGTGAAGAGTTAGACTCAGTTCCATCCTCCATGGAAAGAGACATGCTCTCATCCTGCGCCTGCTTTATCCACCTCTACAAAATGGAAATTAGCAGTACACTGTGGTCAGTAGCAGCAAACAGCTGGGTGCTATTCAATTTTCAACTAACAAACACCACACAGAAGGCACTGCCATTTTTTATTCTGCCAATGTGACTCCTCCTGAAACCTCATCATTCTGCCCACAATTTAACTAACCTTCTTGCAGGAGCCGTAGGTGGGATCGACGATAAGGGGCCGACGACGTCTCTCTGGGTTGAACGGAGAGCCAAAGCGAATGTAGTGTTTGGGTGTGGTACAAATGAGGGGTGAGTGTGAGAGGCCTGGCAGCATGTTGAGTGTAGTAGCCAGCACGGTAGGGTCTGTGGAGATGCGCAGAGGTCGCTCAATTGGCTCCTCTACACGGTCTGGGGCCTTGTCATTCAGCCACTCTGTCACCAAGTACTGAAGAGATTAAAAATATGACGTCATGATTACACAGATGCATTTGGTTGGATCCACAGTGTCATTTGGTTCATTATTAGACAAAATGTTTTTAAATGTGGTATTATTACTAAATTATTTCATGAATTACTGTAAGAAATTTGAAGTAATTTGAATTCATTATTAGAATTCGCTGTATGGTGCTTTCTAAAAGCATAATGTCATTTTCAGTAGACAATCTAGTTAATCAATACTACAACTTCTACAATCGTTCTTGAAAATGCAATCCAAGCATTTTCTAAAAATATATACCTAAAAATATTATACCTTTTTTGTTTTGGGACACCTCACACTTGTCTTGCTGCCTAGTGCTGTAGATGAGACTCCACAGCTCTCTCCATCCTGAGGTTGTCCAATTCCCAGAGCTCCATCCCCAATCCCCAGCTCTCCTGCACCAGCTGCAGTGCCTCCCTCTTCCCCACCTGCTGCTCCTGCCTCGGCTGCCTGCTGTGCTAAAAGTGCCTGCCTTTGGCGACGTGCCCGCTGGGCTGAGCTCGCCCGATTGCGGGATATGCGACTCTTGGGTCGTGGTTTGGAACGTGCTGGGGGAGGTTTGGGAGCAACAAGGCTTGTGGCTGAAGCCTTTTCTGACTCAACTGATGCCACATGGTCCTTGCAGAGAAAAAACAAAGAACCCCACAAAAAATGCTGAGTGAACAAAGACGCTTAAAAACAAAAAACGGGGAAGCAAACAAATTATACGGCAAGGACTCACTGAGGCAAAAGATGTACGCCGTGTGCTAACTCCTCCAATCAACCCTGCGTTGTGACCTGGGTTAACCCCTGAGGGAGAGGAGGCCCCACCTTCCTCAGGCCCCACCCCTTCCTGTTTGAAGTCGTCAAGCCCTGCACGTTCTGTACCCTGAGAAACACGTTTCCGCCTTCTTTCCAAATTCTCAAACACGTGCATGATGGCTTCTGCTTTCCGGTCCTCTCGAGACTGCAGTAGAAACCACAGGTAGCAACATTAGTTGCAGAGAAAACAGGAACAAATCCACCACTCTTCTATTCAAGATCAAACATGTCAAAAACAAATATAAACAATATAATAAATAACTGACTCGAATACAAAGAATTAGAATCTACCATAAATACAGAGTATTTGCATTTCCTTGTTCTTAAATGTAGCATTGTCTCTCTCTCATGTTTGAAATGTAGGTTTTACAGATTTTAAAGGAATGTATTTGCATTTGAGTCAAATTTTATTACTTATAAAATTAAGTTTTTTTTTTTCCACCTTAACCTTTTATACTCTTGTTGTCCTCCTTACCCGTCTATTAGGTATGGGTGCTCCCATTTCATCTACTTCCTCCTGCCCATCCTCCTGCTTTAAACCATCCATCAGACTCTCCTTTGGAACCCAAACGAAAGAATCATATTAAAGCGAGTAAACTATACTTATGACCATTAGTGTCAATGTTTTAATCACAACATTTTGTTTTTACAATAACCAAAAACAACTCAATATAAAGAAAATCCCAACAAGCAAAGAAAAAAATCCTAGCACGTGTCAGTAAACAGCACAGCACCCTGCTAACAATGCATATATTTTTGGATTTATGCAATATGCAAACTAAAATTAACACAAGTGCAAGGAATTTTGAATCACCGTGTTATTCCTTAAGTTTGTTGTGACTCATATTTAATAACAGGCAGCTCTGCCATTTTTCACCATCCACAAAGTTGTTCTATTCTGTCTATTTTTCTATATTTTATTTGTGTTCATGTTGACCTTTTCAGACCTTTAGCTGAAAAGCACAAAAAAGAAATTAGTTTTCAGGCAATGCTGTAATCAGAAATTCTACAGATAAACCTTAGATCTTGTCGGACCTAAAATTCTTCCCATTACATAGCACAGAAAGCCATATTTAGTAGCATAAGGAATTTAGCTCGTGGAGGTTAGTAGGGTGCTTGTCTGAAAACAGATTTACAAATAATTCATTTCATCGCAAGAAAAGACAACTACCTCTGCTTCACTAGTTCCATGTTCCCCATGTTCATCCAGGAGCTGATTGCTATCATCAGACACACTCCCAATCAGGCCATTTCCCTCTAACTCTTTTCGCCTTGCCCTCCTTCTGCGAGTCTCTGCTCCAGGCAGAGTAGGTAGTGGGTTCTGTGGTGGGGGCAGAAGCGCCTCAGATGGGTTCTGGTTATGCTTCTGCACGGGACAGTTCTGATTGCCTTTATGACATGCACAGTCCACCTTGTAGTTACTATCAAAGGAGATACAACAGAATTAAAAGTGTGTTTAGTGATTTATACATCAAGATTCCGAATAAAACAGAACGAAAAAAAAAATAAGAAGAAATAAGTGTGGGAGACACTGACCAGCTGCTGAATTCATAATCAAAGCCAATTGTGACCTCTGTATCTTTGGAGATTTGAGAAACAGCATAAATACACAGATGAATCATCCCTTCTGCAATCATATGCCGCACCTGATTGTGAATGTAAAAAAAAAAACGAGAGACAGAAAGCAAGACAAACTGAGTTAGAACTGGATTTTTTGGCCATGAGTTATACATTTCTGTTCAAATATCACAAAGTCTCAATTTGAGCTAAAAATTTGGCTACGTCAGTGATGCTGACTAACTTGTCCTCCTTTCCATTCCTCTACTCACCTCAGCATTGGGTGTACAGGATCTCCTAATAAAGCGAGCATCGTTGCCAAATGTCCGTGCATCTACACACATTTCTACTTCATTAAATTTGGAGTAGAACAGGACAAATGGGTAGGGCCTGAAGAGAATCACAAAGAAATACACAGCTATTCCAAGGCTTATACATATTTTTCTGCTGATCATTTAACAATTTAAAAAAGGCATATGGCAAAACAAAAGTTGCTGACTATATAACAAATTTCAACAATTAAAAAACAGGACGATTTATAAGGATTAAATACAAGTTATGACTTGGATTTATAGCAATATATAAATAAACTGGCTGGTCACATGATCAGCCACTATAGTTTGAAGTGTACTCACTTCTTGAAGAAGTGCCCATTGACCTCAAACTGTTGTTTAAGCATGACTTTGCCTCTGTACTCTATGATGAGTGTGTCAGGCTCCAGGTCCCGTGCTGCTCGCAGGATTTTTCTGTGTTTCTGCACTCGTGTTACACGGCCAAGCTGTAACTACACATACAAACATGTTTTGTTAAATATATAAGATTAGTGTGTGCCAATCTGCTTCTAAACACAGTGAATGTATTGCACCTGCATCTGAGAGCTCAACACAGTGTTGTTGCAGGCCAACTCTGTGCGGTTGATGGTGTCCATAGCGAGGGCTGCAGGGTTCGGCGAGCTCTTGGTGGCATTGTGATGGAGCTGGAGAAGTGTTTGGACATCAGCACTGTACTGATTGGCCTGAGCCTCCTCATACTGATCTGTCCACTGCCGGATACGCGTCTCCCAGCCTTCAGCTGTGTTCTCATCCAACACACTTGCTTCACTGGTAGAGTTCTAAACAAAAGAGAAAGACAAATGATTATGTAGTGATTTTACTGTTTCACCTGACCAATTACACCACAATGTTTGAAAATAACCCTATTTAATTGTATGCCATTTGCTGTAGCATGTTACTACATAATTTTCTTACCTTCATCCTTAGGGACTTTCTTGAACCCTCTCTAAAGGCCTGCAGAAAAAAACAGTTTAGATCAATGGATGCAGAATAAAATGCTGTTTCAAATACTGATCGCACAATTTTTAGCAGTGTATTTGCATGTATATACCTTGACTTTCTTAGCTTTAGGGGCAGCTCGTGTTTTCTCCGTGCTCTTCTTTCTTTTCTTAGCTTTGCTGTGTTTGACTCTGTTAACGGTGAGTGTAATGCTGGTGGGTGTGTGCTGAGTGGCTGTGTATGACACTGTGGCAGCTGAGACCTCCTCATCTCCACTTTCTGTAGCACTGCTCTCTCCTACTAACAAAACAAAAATATCCAAATTCATACACACACTGAGCACACTAAGAAAACATATCAAAGCTGACACCGCCATGCTTCAACATTTTGTATGAGTTTCCGTGTGTTCTTCTTCTACCTGACACATTGTCTTGTTTCCGATGCTGCCCATCGAGTCCTTTCCTCCTGTCCAGTCCCCTGTACACATCAAAGTAGTAAGACAAATTGCATACCACCACATTGAACAAGATAAAATGGTATTAAAAAGATTGCAATCAACAAAAAGTCTATAAAAGATTTTCTTTTTTCTGCCCATAATGGTTTAACCAGACTTATGATATAACTTGTAATTACTGCTCATGTTGTGAAATTTGCAAAAGAAAAAAGTAAATATTTCCCTATGTGATGGTTCTCAGGTTGCTACACAAATATCGATGATGATCGTATTACTATTTAAAATTAATCACCATCACTGACCACGTATATGGAGAGCCTTAAACACATTTGTTCTTACCTGCAGCTCTCGCATTTTATGAGGTAGCGATCTGACGTCAGGCGGCACTGGCACCAGCCTGATGGCACAGCGCCCTCCTCCTCCGATGAGCTATCGCTGTCGGCCGAGTTGTCAGGGTCGTTGGTGTGTAAACGGGGTCGGGGACGGCCAAGGGCGCCATTGAGCTCCAGGCGGGGAATGATGGTCTGGGAGAGTGGGGAGGCAGGAGGGGTAGGAGGGGGTGGCGCTCCATAGTTATGATCCTGACAACACACAATGGAAGACTGTTGCATCTTCAAACAATGGTGTTCAGGTATCAGAGAGAGAGAAGGACAGAGAGAGGACAAGACACAGAGAAAGGAAGGAGGGACAGCAAGAAGGTGGGAATGAAAAATAAAATGCAGCATTCAAAAAACATGCAGGACTTAACAGTTGCAGTATGGTATTTAAGCATGGAAAAACTCTACGGTGAGCCACATTTGAGCAGCTCACAGCAAACTTACAATTACAATGAAAAGTGCAATTATCCTACTAAATATGGTTCAGGCTAATGATAGCACACCAGTTAAGCTGGATTACATCCAATATAATTCTCACTGCTATACTATGACTAATACTCATGCCATGCAAGAGAAGAAATACTCACAGCATAGGGCAGACCCCGGTATCCATGATTCTGTGCGCTCCCACAGCTGTGGTTTGAGTACGTCTTCTCATTCACTGCAGGGCTCGCTTCCACTGACTCAGGACTGAGAGAGATTAAACGGAAAATATAAAACACCACTGAGATCAATGTATTAGTGCACAAAAAGTCCACAGAGAATGAAATAACCAATCATTATTCAAACCACTAGGTGGCAGTAACACAAAGATAACATGTACTGTAAGAAGCCTCCCACCATATTTCAAAATGGAACAGTTTGCTGTTTCTGTATTACCACACACACCAAAATAAGGCTTGTGTAGCTATTATATAATAGAGCAGGTATTATATAATAGTTCCAGATTATATATATATATAATTTTTTTTTTTCTTCATATATTCAATTTGTTAACTAGAGTTAACCCATTATTCCATAACATTTTGCTGTTCGCTGTTCTTATCACAGGTTACAATAATCTACTAATTAACAAACTCATTTTCATGTTATGAATTTGAAAGGTTTTTGTCTTTAAATGGTCGAACATTTGTTACCCAAAGCATTTCACTAGATTAGTGATGACCAACAAACCTAAACTCTTTTTCAAACTAGAAATGAAACTCATTTCAACAATATGCCCAGAGCCAATGTGCCAATATGTCCACGCATGTCCTCAGACAACTGTAAAAGACTTTTCAGAATGGATGCAAAATGTAACCCTTGCAAATATGTGGATATTGAAATTAGGCAGAATGCACACTTCTGATATATTTTAATAGTGATACTGATTAAGCTGAAAGAAATTTTAGACAAATTTTTGCATGGGAAGATATTTATAATTGATGAAAGGTCTGCTGAAATGTGAGTATTTCTAAGTCTTTAAGTGTGCATTACTCACTCTGATCCGGCGGCCATGTCTGTGTAAGGTGTCTCAGGTGTGGTGACTCCCAGTGCGATTGCTATGCTCATGACTTCAAGCACAGCGCCGCAAGGGAGGGGGAAAGGGGGAAGGGAGGGGGAATAGGGGATGGAGGGACAGGGGGAAAGGAGAGGAGGGGGGGAGGGAAGAGGGAATCACGAAATCCGAATGGCAGAGACAGTCCACTCCTGAGGTGGGGTGCCGCAATGCCCCTCACAGCACCTGACACACATCAGGAGACCTAGAAAGAGTAATATGGTCAGATTAACAATGATTGTCCCCAAGAATCTACATCATACTGTAACATCATGCAAATTTCCATACAAGTTACTTACTTCCATAGTTTTTAGACTGGCTACAACAAATTGATATTTTGCTAACCGATTAAATCAGCATTTATCTGGGAATCAGCCATGGCATGGTAATTAGATAAATCAGACAGCAAAATAGATTACTCTCGACATTTATAAAAGTTGTACGTTTTCTTTCTGGTTCAACTTGACTTAGCATCCGCACTTGTGGTGTCACTAATTCCCCAAGCTGCATAAAGCACATTCTGAGTATTAATAATGAATCAAATTTCCAAAAAGACAAATAACAGAATAACAGGCTGAGCTTGACTTCAGGGAATGTTTTTTTTCTAGTGACTTAAACATCTATATGCGTCCCATTTATTAATTTAGTGTATTGAAAAGCTGTAAACAAGCTGTTGTAAAAGTTAAAAGCAAAAATTCAAACAGTTTACTGTGAAAACAAATCCTAAATACCACAACACACAGGTGCACTCGATTATTCAGATACAGATTAAGATTATAAAGATGCAATATCTGAGTTGTACAGAAGGTGGCAATACATGAACGATGCATTTAAATAGCTTTTGGATTTCGTCAGTGAGTCTAAAACACAAAAATTATCAAAACACCACCATATCAATATTTTTAATATTTACTTGGAAGGATTCAATTAAACAGTGATGAATTATATAGTGATGAATTATCACAATAGCTCAGGTTAAATCATCCTTCAGCTTGTCAAATTCTGTTCTCTAGTAGTCAGTTTGTCATATTACATTGTTATATCATATTGACACATTTTTGGAGAATGTATGTCTTTCTGTACCAAAATAACATACAAGTATTCCAAGAAATAAACTTAAACTAAAAACAGGAACAAAAAAAGGAAACTATGCAACAAGATGACCGCATTATTCTTAAACCTGTAACCCAGAAAATCCCAGGAGTGATTACTCATTCAAAAGCCATTAGTTACAGCAATCTAAACACAACCAAACTCTCTGAGTTTGAAGTCGATGCAGAAATTTTTCACCTCTAATCAGGCAACATCTTAGCACCCACATGAATGGTGTTCAGGAACACGTCCCCATAGATACAGTTGCTAATGGCCCATAGATACGGTGGACAAGGCCTCTGTTTAAGTGAGCTACTAGCGCCAAAACAAATTAAGCAAATGATACATCATCCTCACCTGTCTTTTAACCTACCAGTTATCCATCTGTTCATCAAGGAGCAGCATTACTAATTTGTCTTTAAAGCTACTCCTCAGGCCTAATATTTATACTTACATTGCAAAAGATCATTAATAGGAATGATTTGTCAAATGAGCTTACTAGAAATAGCTCCTTGAGTTGGAGATGCAAGAAAATGATGAAGCTGGATAAAAGACTTTCAATTCTGTAGGAAGGCAAAGGATTTATTACTGTCTGATTTCCAAATATACATTTTGTAGTATTTTAGGATAGGCTAGCTACATCATAATTATGATTACATAACATATCAATGTGTTCAAAGTTTCTGAGAATAATATTTTACACTTAGGGTAATGCTTGTGATTCCTTGCTTGACTTGTTTGCTGCATATAAGGTACTGGTGAAGATTTTTTTTCTAATATTTGTCATTTAGTTTGATACAACTATACAGATTATGTGTCAGCTATAAGGATAACTCAGCTGATAAGTACTATCAATATGATAATCAGAAACATAAGGAATTATTTCAAATGTTCAGAAATGTTTTGAGGTTGATTGTGAAGAACAAGCACAGGCAGACTGCTTGTGCCCTACAACACAAAAATTTCTTGTTCATATTTAGCTATATGAAGCTAAACAATACACTTGCTGAATCATTGTCAAACATACTGAAGTTTTAATAAACACGTGTTAAACATACAGAAGATGGGCTAGCAAGATTTTTTTTAAACAATTAAAACAATTCTAAACAGAATCAGAATCAGAATCAGGTTTATTGGCCAAGTCTGTTGACGAACACAATGAATTTGGTTCCAGCTGTTTGTGACTCTCAAAAAAGACAGACATAAATAACACTGCAAAACCAAATCAAAACAAGTATATTTGTGAGAAATCTGACAAACACTACCTATCATGCAATTCTAAATGGCTATTTAGAGAAAGAATGCGAAACTAGGTGAATCTGTAAACAAAGGCTGTGTGTCTGAGTGTCTTCACAATGCTGATTTGTTCCAAGGCACGGAAAGCAAACTAAAATATTGATGAATGACAGAATACAAAATTATTTTGAAAGAATGAACCTTTCTGTGCTCCATAAAGTTATTCTTTCACACAAAATCTCCCCTAAACGCCAGTTTCCTATTACTGTTATCCTGCCTCTTTATACCCCCTGCTTAACAAACACACACAAACAAACGCACACAAAAAAACAAACACGCACCTCAAGAGGCCATTTTGTGGATGAGACAATGTCTATGTTTCACATCAGGCACTAAGCACTATACTCTTAGTCCATGAACTACTGACGCAGACTAGTGGAGGGACGGGTGAGGTTTTTGGCACAGGGGCCACATTATATTTCTAATACTGAGCTGTCGGTGGCATACTGCATTTTCTCCTTAGTTATGTATTCCTTTTGCATGTATATATCTGTGTGTGATATTAACCACATGAAGACATACACACATACACTCACTTGAATAGGAGCAACCATGTTAGGACTAACAATTGCCATACATTGGACAAATTTCAACCACATAAAACAGTCAAACAGGGCTAAGTACAGACAAGGAAAATCTATTCATTTTGCTGGTGAGTATTTCTAAAAAAATAAAATAAACAAAAACCTTGTGTGGTTGCTTGTACTGTATAATCGGGCTTTTCTAAAACAATGAAGTATATCTATATTTATAGATAAGATTCCATTAACATAAATGGGGTTATTACTAAACCACTTTTTAGTTTGAGACCTGGGTATTACATTTGACGCCATACTAGAGCAAGACAGTTTGGATAAAAACCATTTTCACAAGTTTCACTGCACTAAACTACACAGTAGCTTCGAAGTGAGCAGCCAGAGTAGTCACTTGTGCTGCAGAATCTGCTCACAACACTCCTTAAGATACATTGGCTATCAGTTTAAACCTGCATCCAATACAAACTTCTCCTTATGACAGTGCAAAGCCATGTAAGGCTTTATATATACATGTTCATTTCTCCTCTGTCACTAAAAGCCAATATTTATTCTTAAGTCCTCCAAATACAGCAGGACTTTTATTGACTTCGCTCCTAAAGTTTATACAACATGACATCATCAATAGAAGGACTCATATCTCCTCTTTTAATGTTTATACCTCCTTTTTGTTTACTAAAAGGGCATTCTGTGAACAAGAATACTGAGCTTTTTTAGCATTTCTATCCAAAAAATAAAAAACATGCAACGTCTCTCAGTGCTGCCCTTATATTTTTTAAAAGCAGCATGTTTCATAAACGTCAAGGGTTTATAGATTAAATAGTGCATATTGTTAGTGAGAATGTTGACTTAAACCTGGTAAACCTGTTGTTGGGCCAGATCCCATGAGCCATATTTTCCTCATGCATGACCAACTACCTGGATTTCAAGGTAGTCAGGTTTCACTTACATTTTGAACAAAATATAAAGGAAAAATTCCTTTACTGAACTGTAACATAACTGCCTCCATAGAACAAGAAGCTTCCGAAATACAAAGGGCTGTCTCTAAAACTGCATGATATAAATTTTTGAGCTTTTTAGTGTACAACAGCCATGATCGGCATGGTGATGTCACCGGTAGCACTAATGGCTCACAGCTTAAGGTACCACCTCTGCAGTTTTGCATTTTTCCTTGTGTTTGTGTGGGTTTCATCCAGGTTCTCTGGGTTACTCTTGGTGTCCAAAAAACCCATATTCTTGCAGGATCGCTAAGCTACATTGCCCCTAGTGTGGGAATGTGCATGTGCGTGATGCCCTGAGTTGGATTAAAAACTCATCTGGGGTGAATTCTTCTGTTGTGCACACACTGATCCCGAGATCAGGCATGAAACTGACCAGGATAAAGCAGTTACTGAAAATTAATACATGAACAAACATTCCTTTATACCTCTTCCTTGAAGCAGATAGGGTTAAGGCCCCACAGTTCCAGCTTGCTGGTAAGCAGGGCTTCAGCTAACAACTTTTGGATCAGTAGTCCACCACTATAACAATATCTGTGTAGTTCTGATATACATGAAGAATTTTGACACTAATCTTACCTGTCACTTCCCTATCCATTTCTTACTCTTGCGCTCACTAACTACCTATTTATTTTCCAGATATGTTTAACTCACAGTTTTTGACTGTTCCCAAAGGTAAACAAGGTTGCAAAGGCATTTCAGCTGAAGACAATAGCAAATGGACTTTGCTATAGCCAGTGTACATTGAAGCACCCAACAGTAAAAATATATAAATACAATTAAACATTAACCATATCTGAAATCAGGCAAATTTATCAAAGAAATGCAATTGCATCTGTCTATTAGCATTTTTATTTGACTGACATTTGAAAATAATGGTACCGCCAATGTTTCTTCCTGATATTTGAAAAGAAAGATATGAGAGGGTGGGAAAAACAAATAAAACCAGGACACTACAGAAAGATAGGCAGCTGCAGAATTAAAGAAAGTCAAATTCCCATAAAAAAACAGCTCTAATATCTACCCTGATACACACAGGAATGACATCATCTCTCCCAGTGCAGAAAGGGGATGGAAACAAGACAACCCACACACTAAGCCAGACAGGCCCTACCCCCTACCCCAAATTCCGCTGTAATGTCCTACCCTGTCTGCGCATGCTCTTTCTCTGCCCTTTTGGTTCTGAAGAATGAAGAAAAAAATACGTTCAAGTACTTGCCTGTTGCCTTCTATACCACTGCTCAATTTGTGCACTTTCATATGTAGTGTTGCTAACATTAGTTTTATGACCAAATGAGATCACCTGCCCTAAAGACAAAACATGCTAATGTGATTTAACTCGTCTTAATGCTATTAGATTCTTTCGACTGGGATGAAGCTTGTAAGGCTTTCAACACAAGGCGCTATACAACATGGCTCAATCTGGATATTTACAGAACAAAAAGAATGAAAACAATGGTTTGGAAATTTTTCAGTGACCATAACTACAACAAAACATAACAGCAAGTCTCTCAAACTAAACTGCAAATCAAGAATCACAAACCTATTCAGTTCTAACACAAAACAGTCACCTGAGCACTAATGATGACATCAGTCTTTCCACATCACTGACTTGTTCAAGCACAAACAAGCTTCCTGCTATCTGGACAGCCATTTTGCCTCCGGGAACAATGAATAATGTTTCCTTGTCTGACACAGTAGGAAGTAATAACACAGGCAAAGCTAATAAGATTTTGAGGCTCTGGTCAGTGTAGAGAGATTAATAAACATTAACAGAAATGTTTAGATTTCAGATTTTAAAATATGAAATATTCAAAGCCCTCCTGAAAAACCTTCATACACATAACCTCATATTATGTGTACCTTCAATAGCACAATTGTGACTTTGTTATAAAACAGTTTTATCTAAACGACACTTGCACAATAAGATTCACAGATTTGTTAAGCGGCATGCAATCAGAAAGATCTTGACACGTGATGACAACACCCTGTAAGTCAACACGTTTTGCATAATGCCTGACTATTTCCTCTAAGAATAGCCTGCATTGACTAGCCTAACTCACTATGACTAAAAAATGTAAAAGATATTTTTAATAAAATAATATTACAAGCACAGATTATGAAACTTGTTTTGTTTCATTAAACAAGTGTATGTTAGAAAACATGAAATTGGAAGCAAGGAAGGGGGCTTCATGTAACTGATCTTGTACAATTGTTACACTATAATGGCAATTTTTTTGGCTACTAGTAGTTCAGCTGCATGATCCCAAGTTCAATTCCCGGGCAGGGAGCTAATCCAGCCACTGAAGAGTTAACTCTCAGTGCCGGTCCCAAGCCCGGATAAAATGGGAGGGTTGCGTCAGGAAGGGCATCCGGCGTAAAAATCTGTGCCAAATCAAATATGCGGACCAGATGATCCACTGTGGCGACCCCAAATAGGAAGAAAGCGAAAGAACAGCAACATCATCACCATGATGGGAAATCTTTTCATTCCAATGTTCAGATTGCACCAAAAGCAAATGAGAGGATGAAGGATGCAAATTGTGCAATGATTTTCATTCTCACCCTCTCTCAAGAATTTTTGCTCTTCTCTGCAGAGCACAGCCATGAAAACACCACCCCCACTGATGTTAAAACACAAACATATGTGAACACAGAGTCCAATCTAAGGACATATGTCTTATGATTGGCTGAGAAAATCAGTAAATGCTCCAATCCTGGAACAGCGGAGTGGCAGGCGTCACGCAGTCAAGTTTTAACCCTACCATACTGTAGGGCAAAGCTGTAAACATATTCAGATCGACTACTGAGCTCCAGAACCTGAAGGTGTACTGAACATACAGTATAAAGGCTTAAGAATACAGTAAAAAACCACATCACCATATGATGAATCTGAATCACCCTTTTCATTACACTGCTTTTAATAATTCCTGAGAAAATGCTGTTTAGCTCACATATGATGAGAAAAGAATAGACCATCATTTGGACTCAGCGATCATGTCTTTTTTCAAAAAGGCAACGTTTCCCATATCCACAATACAACACTACAATTGTAGTTATATATTTAACCCAAAGAGATAGTGTGTAAAGACAAGAGAGAAAAGAAAAACTGCAATTTCAAATTATACAGTGACAGTGTTACTGGAAATCTAAATAGCAGTGAAATATCTATCAACTTTCCTTCACTGTAAGATATTTACTCATAAGCTTATGGTCTATGTCATGTTGATTCAATTCCCCACAGAAAGGAAAGGAAATACATAAGAAAGTGTGCAGAAACAACAGAAGTGAGTAAGAGGACAAGGGAATAACAGTGAGAACATGAAAAAAACTAAACTGTCTGCTCTGACTGAACATTCCTTCAGATCATCATGTTTCAGTGCAGAGAGGAAAAAAAGAGGCCCACTTTGGGGCAACAACAGACGGGAATAAATTCAGAGCAATCTATATATATAGCTGATTTTCAAAATCCTTTTTAGAAAATCAAAGGTTTCAATTTTAGTTTGATGTCATATTAGCCATTATAGCAACTGCAGTTCATAGTTACTTAATTAAAAAGATTTTGGAATAAAAATAAAATAAAATAAAAAAGCTGTAACCATTACTGACAGGAACACCTGCCTCTAAACACCCTTTTGTGAAGAGGTCATTATCCTTGAGGCTCAATGTCCTTGAAAGTTTGAAGCATTTGTTCAAGAAAATAACAGACAGTGTAAAACACAATTTTGTTAAACTGAACAGTCTCTGATTATTGTAGAATAGTTTAATTCCAAAGGACACGGGAGTTCATCTCTAAAAAGCAAATTATTCTAAATTCTTGGAAAGGACAAATTGAGAACACCAAACATGGACTCTATTACAGAACGGAGTTCAATGACAAGTCTCGTTTTGCTTACATTTAAGAATTATAAACAAACTCATGAGTATATCAATTCAGTATATAATTGACATTTTTTACATTTGAATTTAAATCTTTTGCTCGGACTGCTTAATCTTTTGACACTTCACAAAGCATTTGCTGTTTACTGAGATAAGTTGGGTGAGGGAGGCTTAGAGCTCAAATTTCACATAGTTAAAGGTGGCCAGAAAAGCAGAGTGACTAAAATAACACAGAAAAACATATTCAGAAAACAACTATGTGCAGACAGTATGCGTCAGTATACTGGTAATCTATGGTTAATACTACAGGTTTTCCAATTTCACTTCAGGCGATTAGTTAAACTGGCCTTACCATTACACACACACACACACACACACACACACACACACGTAACATTTACAGATCTCTTGCTGCTGTTTTTGAAATATTAAAGTGTGAAATATATCAATGTTAAATTGTGCTTGTGTGCATTTAGGAATGGGAAACACTGGGTCATGTATTTGTCATGATGGATGAACACAAATGCCCTCCGTTCTCAAGTCTTTCCTAACTGCAATGGCGCCGTGCTGATGTTCTTGCGGCGCTCAGGAGACGTCGTACTCATCGTGTAACAGTAACAAAATATTTCAGGCACTGTCATGGACACCTTTTGTTCACGGTCAAGGGAAACAGGGGTCCTGGTAATTAGCGACTAAAGTAGCTAGCAGCAAGCCTGGCTTACTCCAAAATGGTACGAACACACTCGCTCGTCCCGATGTATTTAATATCCGAAAAATACTATCCCCAACAACTGCTAACATGCTTGTAGGGTTAATAATGTTGTTGTTTTTTTGCCCCAGAGGCTAAAATAAGTGATAGCTGAACACATTAATAGCAGGCTGTTTAGAATAAACACGCCATATGCGATCATTTTACAGCCATAACATGGCGTTTGGGCGACGAAATCTTTCGGGACAGCAGGCTTTTTCGAAACTGACTAAAAATGTCAAAGTAAGCAATAATTAAACGGGAAATTCCCCGTTGGACGGAAAGAGCGGCAGCAAATCGTTAGCCAGCCATTGCAGCCTGCCTGCCCTCTCTCTCTCTCTCTCTCTCTCTCTCTCTCCTGTCGCTTCGACTCACTTGTTGTTGAAATAAAAATGGAGGCTAAAAAAGGAAACGCGAGCTCCCCTCTGAAATACCACCCATTTCTCATGGCCGCCGAAGAGCTTGGTGGTTGGTTCATGGGGGAGGTGGGGGTAAGATTGAAAAAAAGCAAGTCACCCTTCAAAGAGTTGGCAATGTTAGCTATCGAAATAGAGAAAGTTCAATACAATACACCAAAAACCTCCGAGTCCTTTAACCTCGCTCCAAAGTTCAGCCAGGCGAAATGAAAATAGATTTTAACTGCATCAGTCCAACAGTGGAGTGCGACAGAACTAGCAAGTAAGATTCAAAAACGCTGTAAATACATAATAGGAACACTTCCGGAAACGATTATGCAACAAATCCAACTAAACCTCCAGACATGAATATATCTGGACCGAATGATTAAAACATAGATCCGGAAAAAATATCCAAAAAAGTTACAAAAACAAATAACGCTACCTGTGGAAGACGGCGCTTCATCGAGCACAGAAACCCTTTCCCACGTATTTTACACAATTAACACGACTTACAAACGCACATACAGGGTTTTTTTTGTTGGTTTGTTTTTTTTTTTTTTAATACATCTTTTTGACCTGGACGCTAATACTAATAAATAACTGGCCTTACAAAGTCCCTGATCGTGTACCAAGCTGTTTGCAACCACATGAGAAAAGACCTGTGTGTAAAGCCAACTAGACGTTTTCAGATGACCCAGAATCTCACCAATATGCACAGAATTGTCTTTCCTCGGTTTATAAAAGTCCACTGTGTGGCAAAAACATGGTAAAATGCCCAATTTAAATTTTACAACGCTGATACACGTGAGTCTTTCGAGCAAAGAATGAGCCAGCATTCTCCATCCAGCTAACCTAGCCAACTAAAAGGAAACTGCTCAATCACACAGCTAGCTACTTTACTGGTAGCATTAAAAACGTTTAATTATCAAAATCCCACGTATATGCGCACAGTTAATCGTGTTGTGTGACCCTGGTGTTGTAAACATAATTAATAAAATGGTAAATAGGCACATAATCAGTACAAACACCAAATGTTTACATCGCCAGCCCTTGTGGAAAAAAAATTCAGGTCTCGCAGCACGAGGAACTGGTCGAAATATTGTGGATATTGGTTATAACAAACAATTTACTAACCAGAGAGCTAGCTAAGTAGCTAACTTGGACAGTTGGTTAAGCGAACATAAACTATGGCTATGTTGAAATAATTAGATTCAGTTATATTCCAAATAATGTAAATGTTAATAACAAACATCTGAGACCCTACAAATCCTTAAGACATACACAGAGATAGAAAGCTAGTTAGCATAGCTAGCTACAGAGCTGCTAAGTTATGCTGCAACTTTTGCCTTTAGTGAACCATAACATGCCATTATCTGCAAAATACCCATGGTAAAATATTTAAACTTACCAAGCCCTTCATTCCAACTCAGTTCAGGTAAAATATCCTATTGAGATAACTGGCTGTATTTAAATATTCCCACATCAAAACGAATCAGACTACGAGGCCTCTTCTTGTGACCTCGGCTTTTCCTGCGAGCTGTAAGCCGAGAGGCAGCTCCCTATCCCGGGTACCTTCCAAACTTCTCAATGTCCCTCACGCAGTGGGTGAAAGTTTCATACCCTTTTCTGTTTGGGTCATAGCACTTCCTTCAAGTGTTATTTTGAATCCCAGCTGGTTGCATCCATTTATAATGTTGTTTTACAATAATTATAGTCGATATTTATTTGGGGTAGGTACAGCTCTGTGTGTTACAAGGCTGTGATTCTAGCTCAGGTCCTCAACATTTGCAGTGGCGCCCATCCCCCTCCTCACCGGCATCGACCGCGGCTGCCAGCGAAACTGACACACAACCATAACACGGGGTTTCCGTGCGACTCGAGCAAGGGTTCAACAACGAGGCGTTCCCAGCAACGAAGCACAGCCCGCTAAATTACCATTGGTTCGAAATCTGTCAATCAACGCGCGAGAACAAACACAGAGATCTGATTGGATAAGAACAGTTAAACGTGTTCGTCGACCAAGACAGGGCAGGACTTTGTTTTTTTGGGAGGGGTGGAAAGCGTAGTCAGCTTCTGCACCGCTCGTGAGAGGGTGGACGGAGCGCGTAACGCAGACGACCAGAAAAGACCTAGTAGCTTAACGGATATTCGAAAGAAGTAAATGAGGATATCATGGGAACAGTGGTTACGTTATTAAATACACACGGCGTGTGAAGAATTTTCAATTCTTTCATAAAGGGATTATTCTTTTTTCTTGTAAACAAAATCTATTCAGCGCTAAAGGGAATACACTCAGCTTGGGTTAGCCATATAGCAGCTGTTTGTCCATAGCACGGGGTCTCCGGGGCCCTATACCAGGGACTACGACATTAGAGGTAGGGTCAGCCCCACCTTAACCCTGCTATGAATGGAGCTGTCCTGGCATGGGATTGGACAGGGATATCGACTTGTTTACACATTTCCTGGCTGTGTTCACTTGTGGTTCTTGCACAAAAGATATGGGTTTGAATTCATACACCACGGTGGATATATTAAAACACATTTAAAGTCTGCTACGTGTCTGTTTTTTGTTTTATTTCGTGCAATAAATGTTACGAAACGACCCACTCTACGTGTATAACCTGCACCGTGCAATGTTTCAGAAACGACGAGCTCGTATTTAATTGTAATGACGATGTACGAGAACGGACACACGAGAGAACATGCGATTGGACGCTGGTGTTTCTGTACAACGTCACGTGGGTTGAGAGGCGCGCACGGATTGGCTGAGACCGTTTCGTTCACGTCATTTGTTGCAACGACTTGTGAAGACGCTGCTACACAGTCAGTATGTGAACAACACAGGGACTTTTAAAAGCAGGCTTAAATTACCAGGTTAATTCACCAAACTGCCCTAGAAGTCAAAATGCATTTGAATTAGAATTAGGTCGAAATATTTTAACTCATAGTGGAAAATATCCAGATTGAACCCAATAATAAAAAAAAAATGGATAAATGCGTCTCTGGTCAATAATGTATTTTAGAGCCAGTTACAGTCACATGGACTGTTTGATTTGATCTTTCTGTATTAAACTAATAATTAAGTGTAATTTGTTTTGTACACTGGGCTTTTTGCAAGTAGAGTTAAATCTTAAAATAATAATAATAATAATAAAATAGTGTCTCATGCTATGAGTATATATGAAAACGTGTTTAAAATACTCGCTATTAAACATAATGCTGGTCGATGGGTGTTTTTTTTTTCAAAACCCATGGTAGTGGAGCATTAATGCACAACCGCACCTTGAAAAAACTCGTGACTGGAGCCACCGCCATTACTGTGTAAGCGGAGGCGCACGTAACCTCGAGCCGCCCGGTTTCACCTGGACATCACCGACATGCACGAGCTCACCGACTGGCGGTGTCTCACGTGTTATAAAGTTAAATGTAAATTTCGGTAGATAGATATAAACTCGGCCGATCCGTGCAAAAGCATAGTGTGGGTTTTTTTTGGTTGATTTTTTTTTTTCCATGACACATATCCTGGTCTGAAGCTTTATGGGTTTAAGCGGGGAACTGGCGAATCACTGGCTGCCACGTCATCGCGCAGGTCGCGGACCCTTAATCGAGCACGTGATTGGTCGTCCGTTTCCCAGCAGCAGCAGTGCCAGCTCGAGGCTCGCCTGCTACAACGCTCCTATTGTACCGCAGCCGAACAGCCTCAATGCGCATGCGCAGGCCACGTGACACCCAACCGACAGAAAGCTAACTCACCAGAAGAAAATAAATAAATAACACGTCGTTTCTCATGAGATGTTACGTGATACACCATTTACCTCGTCGAGTTATAATCTGTCGCATTTTCCAGGTTTAAACTGACCAGCAAAAACGAAGTCGCTGGAAAAAAAATGGCGGCTTGTAAACACGATCATGATAATGGCGGTGTGACAAAATACTGGAAAACTAATCAGCGATTCCAAATTCATGAGGAAAATCCCAGCCCCAGTGATCAATCAAAGCTTCTAAAGCTTGTGATAACTATTGACTAATGAACGGTATGTCCAAAAAAATGCATTTCCATATGTGGATTGTAGGTGTATTCAACTGTATTCTCATCAAATAATTTGTCAGTCTGAATACAAAGCTCTGAGCTTGTAACACTAGAATGAAATTTTAATTCAGACAGAGAAATAGCATGTCAATATTATTGCAAATAGCCAACCTCCTTTAGTCCTATAGAACTGACAGTCAATATATCATAGACTCAACAAGTAAATGCATAAAAAAATAAATAACAGTCAAAAAGTAACAAATCGTTAACAATGGCACTCCACAATAAATGTATGGCTTTGAAACTTTGCGCTTTTTCCCCCCCATTCTTCATCAGTACGCTTTCATGTTATGTCTACATAACAAGGTTTGGTAATAAGGGGTATCGTCACACAAAAATTCTAGACAAACATTTTTTTTCTCTAAGTTTACACATCACTACTCACAACAAAGGAAGCTCCTTTGCACATAATCAATGAACCCATCTCAGGAGTTCTTACATCTTGAAACAATGCTTTTACATGTAGTGTTACAATTTATTTGATTTGGTTACAATGACTTATTTGGTCCAACAATCACCAAAACACTATGTTCTAACTTAAGGGCTATATTTAGTTATATAACAGGACATAAGTTGGCATCATCTACCCATTTGATCAATTACTGATATGTTCAAACACATTTTCACGTTTTTTTTTTTCCTACTGAATCAAAGACCTTTATGTGACTGAATGAATGCAGATACACTGTAAATGTTAAATCAAGCAGAATTGATAGATCTAGGCACCCACACCCACATGCGCAGCCCTTCTTCTACTTCAGATAATAATAGTGTTATTTTGTGTGTAAGTGTCAGTAGAAGTAAGTGAATGCCATAGATTATGCTGTTTTTAAGGGCAGCAAGACTTGCTGCTATGGGACTGTTCTGCCCCCCTGTGGACACTCAGTGGCACCTTACACATCTGTATTTCCACAGTCGCTTCTTCTTGGTGCTCAAAGCAGTTTCAAGCTACCTGTAACATTATTGACCATTTCATCTTCTCCCATTATGGCCAGCACAGTGCTAGAGCCTGGCTCCACCTAAAACCAGGAGAGAGGCATTTGTCATTAATAGGCCAAATGTGCACTCCCCAAGCAGTTTAATAGTTGTACACCTACTCATTCATTCATATATCTAATAACACAATCACATGGCAGCAGTGCAATAAATAAAATCATGATAATACGAGCCAGTAGCTTCAGGGAATATTCCTGTCTAACATAAGAAAAGGGAAAATTACAGTGAACAGACACATTCGGTGAGAAGCAGTTCTGCAAATGGAAACATCATCTTGTTGAGAGAGATCTGTGAAGTATGGCCCGACTGGTTTGAGCGGACAGAAGGGATACAGTAAGTCAGATAACCACTCTGTACAATCTGTTGTGGTGAGCAGAAACGCATCTCAGAAAGTCAAACCTTGAGGTGGATGGGCAACATCAGAAAATCACACTGGGTTCCACTTCTGTCAGGCAAGATAATCTGATAGCTGAGACTACAGTGTATAAACACACACTAAAACTAGACAGTGGCCTGCTCTGATGAATCTTGATTATATTGTGGAGGGGGATTGTTTTCTTGGCACACTTTGGGCCCATTAATACCAATCAAGCATCACTTTAATGCCTATTTGAGTATTGGTGATGGTTAATTGTGACAATGAAGGAATGTACATGGCCATCTTCTAATGGCTACATCCAGCATGAAAATGCACTAGTTTCCTGACACCAAGTTAAGTGTTCATTGGTCTTTCCAGTCACCGGATCTGAATCCAGTAGATCACCTCTGGGACGTGATAAAACAGGAGATTCACAGCATGAAAGTGCACCTGAAAATCTGCAGTCTGAATTATGTAATGCAATCATGTCAACATGAACCAGAATCTCAAAGGAATGTTTCCAACATTTTGTGAATTAATGCCAAAAGAATAGGCTGTTTTAAGAGCACAGGGGACTCCAACACATACTAATATTCCTAGTAAACTGCTTGGTGAGTGTATATACAGCATTTTAAATATCTCAGGCTATGTGACCATTTTAATCCAATAACCTAAAAAGTACAACACAAAGCTGTCTTGGAATTTTATTGGATCTTGTGTCCCCCAGGTATATATCTTTTTCAGGTATTATTGCTAAATTGTTTCTACCTGTGTGAGTCCGGCGTCCTGTATCAGTTTTGTAGGGAGGCTCAAACTCATAGCGAGAGCTTGCAGCTCCAAGAGGTGTGCTGTGTTGGTGCCTTGTAGCACAATCTTCTTAGCTCTGAATGTGTAAAACACAACAAGAAAGATATATGCATCAGTACCACTGAGATAAATAAGGGTGCCAAGTGAGTTAGAGCATATTATTCAAAGACTACATTATAATGCTGGCTTTCTTCTTTATACATGACATTCAGTTGTGTCCCTAAGCAAGGAATTTGGCACAAAGCTGCTTGTCCTGGAAAAACAGCTGGAACTGTTTGATTGTTCAAGCAAAGAGAAACAAATTACAGTGGCTTATAACATTTCTTTTTTTTGTAAAGATTTTTAATGCTGCAGCCTGAAATTGCCTGGGGTTAATGTTATGAGTTTATGCAAAACCTATAATATTAAAGTGGCAAGAAAAATCTATCTAAAATTTGATCCATTACTACTTGGGCAGTGATAACATTTTTTTAAATTTTGCTTAAGTGCACCACCACCACCACCACCACAGTAGATGTGAAATGAAGCAAAAATTTGACTGAGGTACAAAATTTCAGCTTCAATTCAATGGGTTTAACACAAAAAAAAAAAAACTGGAGAAGTTTATGGATTACAGCCACTCTTACGTAGTCACTTTGTTTTTACAGGCTCAAAAGTAATTCCTTCTTTTTTATCTAATTTAAAATTTGGCCACTTAAGTTTCGCTCTCTTTTTTCTTCCAGCCCAACGATGATCTCCTTCACTTGCACTAATACCAGAGCTCTTATGAACAGCAACCAAATGCAAAAACTTGGAATGAACTCAACTCTTATCTCCTTGATTTTTGTAATAACCTGTACATGAAACTGCTTATCAGTTGACTGTCCAATAACATTTGAGCCTGTGAAAATGGAGGGACTATGCAAAAATGTCTATAATTCCTACATGGCTTCATCCATTAAATTAAACCTGAAAGTCTATAAGCATTGTATTACATCTTGTTTGATTCATTCATTTCAAACCCATTTGTGTGGTTTTCAGATGAAACATTTTGTAAATTGTGTCACAGTGCAAATACTTATTGATGTGACTGTAGTCTGGAAAATTATTACATATAAAATCATTAAAGGTGAAATTGCAAAAAAGGGTCATTTTGCTATGAATTCATGTGAATTCATATAGAGACTCGTGAAATTAAGGTGTCATGTGAAGTCCAGGACAATGTTATGAACAAGTATTAATCAGGGTTTGATTATTAAAAATTCCCAAACTTTGAATCCAAAGTTGAAATCCTAATTTTTTAAACTTAGAAAATACATTTATTACAAATGGAATGAATATGTTAATCAAGGTGACTGCCAAGAGGAAGCTGTGCATCAAACGTCTGTGTTGATGTTGAAGAAAACGGTAGTCAGAGAAGCTTCTCTCTTAACCTGATGCTACCACCACTGTGCTTTATGGTTTAGATGCTGATCAGCAATGTTGGGATTTTGCCCAACAGCTCTGTCAAAAAGTTATATTTTTGTGGAGTGTCCAGCTAATGACTCTTTCTGTGGATCTCTATATTGCCCTACAGCTTTTGCTTGTTTTTCTTGTTGATAACCCCTTGATCTTCATGATGATGCTTATTCAGGTATAATGACTAAGAAAACAAAATATATTTCAGTTCCTTTGCTGCATTTTGGTTGTGTGCCATATATTTGACATTTTTCACTCAGTACTAATTTTAATATATTATTTAAATCTATGTTTATTTCTTAATTTACATTTATATACCTTAATACTTATTTTGCTCTTTTCTACCATAGGTCTGGTGACTAACAAGGTCATAACTAGTTCTGCCCAGTTTGTTTAATCTTAGGAGGATAGAAAGGATATATACAAACAGGTGCTACCTTCTGTGTTGATCAAGAAGGATTAAGTACTTTAAAAGATATTCCATGAGTTATTATGGAATTCTGATTGACACTGCCTCACCCAGCATGGTCCCATTTCCAGGCCATCTCTCTCCAAGTATTCTTCTCCTGCATGGTCTGGTACAGAGCCACAGCTGCATGTCCTACCTGTGCTGCCACCTGGAGGAGTCACAAACAGTCTCAGCACTTCAGCTCACTTTGCACTGTACATTAGCTTGTTTCAGCAACTCAACAGTTTTTTTTTTACATATACCTTCCCCACTCCCATGGACAGCTCCATGTTCACAACAAAGACCATCTTGAACATCATATCTTCATCCCCTTCTTCCTGAGATGATAGACAAAGCAAACGCACTCAGAATAGACAAACAGAGGCAATGTGCTGTAGTGTGGATGTGTAGGTGTGTAATAATCAACAGACCTCATTTTCCAGCTTGTTGAAATAGTACATCGCAGCCTCCTCAGCAGACACATTCCTTGTGTGTAGGAGTGCCTAAGATAATCAGATAACACACACAATAATAATGTTTAACACCAAAAAAGCAGACTGGGTCATATATAATATATAATATGCAATAGATATGTTATTTTCATGTGAATTTTGTTTTACAGTTGAAGCAGGGGATATTAAACGTTAGAATTTTTCTCTTGTGTAATATGATATAATCCAATAAATGCGGACTAAGGTCATGTAACGTTTAAAATAATACGCATATTTATTTACTATGCATTTCAATGTACTGCATCACAAAAAAACAGACATCTAATTTTTAAACCAATTCTCCAGGTTCCTCCCCCTCCCAAAAACAGCAGATTCGATCAGCTGTGTGACTGTTAAAATCACACAACCAAATAAAAAGCAAAGGCAGGTCGACGTGTTCGTATGGCACTCTGCAAATTCAGGGTGTGTCCCAGCTTCCTGCCCAGTGTTCCAGTAATATGTGATCTACCACATTCCTGGCCAAGATAACAGAGTTAGTTGAAGATAAATGAATAAATAACATCTACAAATAGATTTCAAAGGGGGTGAGCATGTGATATTTACATTTATATTTACATTTCCAGCATCCGACAGATGCCTTTATCCAGAGCGACTTACATTATCTGATTTTTTTCTTATATACTCCTGAGCAATTGAGGGTCAGATTGGTGGACCTATATCCCAGCACCCCAGATATTACCCACAGACATTACAGTTGCACTATTCTGCATCTAAGGAGTGAATATTGTCAGACAGATGGCTGCTGATGCAGACCTGTCTGGCTGCCTCCTCAGGGATATCCAGTTCTCTGAGCTGCTGAAGGAACATCGGGTTCACCTCCTGATGGGCTGAGTCTGGAGGACATTGTTCAGATGACTCCATCGCTTCACCTCTCTGCTGAAAACACATGATGGAGAATTAAAGGGATGGTTTAGCCGACACTTATCATGCATCAGCCATCAGAGCCAGACGTGTCAAAACCCTGAATAAAACCCTCAGCCTGCACATTATTCTGTGTTTTAGTCGGCAAACAACACGAATGTCCTTCTGTCTGTCTGTCCATTCCGGCGCATTACTCTGATCGCGCTGTTTAAACCCAAAAACACGCTTAAGTTAAAGGGATGAGATGCATTAGCGGTGCACGTGCCTCACTTCACATAACGCACGAGCTCCGCATCTAACGTTTACATACCTTCTGTGATTGGACGCTGACTCGAGCTCGCGCGCTAAAAGACTCCCAACAAAACCGTCACGCGCACTTTGCTATTTAACGCTCACCTACGCTTATTTTTTTTAACAATGTCAAAAAAAAGCACACAGCGGCATTCGAAATAAGTCACTTATCTAACTAGTATATAGCGTTTTAACTAAATATTTTAATCTGCTAGCTACAGCATATTTTTGTGCGAATGCGCATCGACAGAGACGCCATACTGTTGAGTTTCGGTTCTTCTTCCGGGTCACCGCTGAGAGTTTTTATTTTTTATTTTTCTTTTTTCTTTATTTTCCGTCCAGAGACCCAAATGTGTTTTTTTATTATTATTTAACCTATAGTAAACATTATTTAAAAGTGATATTTTGGCTTTTTTTTTATTTAACCGACTTTTTTGTGTATTTAATGATGGGAGGCATATGACTGTAACGAAACTTCCCAGTCACGTGACTGTAACGAAGCTTCCCAGTCACGTGACCGGTCACGTCACTGTAACGGAGCGTCACCAAAAGTTCTCTCAACATGCTGCTGATTATAAGCCTAAAAGTGGCTGAATTCAAAAGTTAAATCATGGTTTTGTTTCAGTGGGTTTGGGGTCGCTGACGTGCTTATTAGTGTTTTGTGACAATGTATATTGTTCTATACAAATAAAACTGAATGAAATCCTTATGCCATGTTCATCTGTGGCCGGTGACGTAATCTCTCTTTACCCGAACACCATGTAGGCGCAGTACCGCAAACTGGCACCAGGGGGCGCAACGAGAACGCCATAAACACAAGGAAAAGGCGGCATTAGATTCTCACACGGTTGATTGCTGCTGTTCTCTCGATTTGTTCCATCTCATCCAACTGGCCTAAGCACAGGCACCCATTTCCTAATTAACGCTTAAAAAAAAAAAAGTATTTTGGGCCAATGTATGTGGACACGTGACCAACACACCCACGTGTGGCTCTTTCCCAAACTGTTGCTACAAGACTCCTACAGGAGCTAAGGCGTATAAACACGTTCTGACATGACATGTTTTCCCAAAGATTGTAGTAGAAGAATTCAAGTGTCCTGCACAGAGTCCTGACCTCAAACACACTGAATACCTAATGGATCAACTAGAAAGCCTGCTGAGCCCCAGATCTCACCAGACCTCAATAATTCACCTGTTTGCAGAATGAATAAAAGTCCCCACAGCTACACTCCAAAATCTTGTGGAAAGCCTCCCCAGAAGCACAAAGGTTATTATAACAGCAAATGGGGAATAAATCTGTTCAAAATAGTGTATGTATAGTGACGTGTATAAGTTCAATGCACACAGCCAGGGTTGGATATAAAGATGTCACTTCTGCAGAGTGTAGTTATTGAAAATTAATAGACAGACACGGGCTGTTTGTCAAAAGCCATGAAATAATTCAGTCACAGATAAAGCAGTGCATAATGAATAGGAGGTTCCAGGTTTCAAGCTTATTTGTATAGCGCTTTTTAACAACTGACATAGTCTCAAAGAAGCTTTACGGAACATAAACATAAAACAAAAGGTTCATATAAAGATTAATATAAATATTAATAGAATACAAAAATTCAAGATTAATATTAGATATATATTTGAATGTATTTGTTTTTTATCCCCAGTGAGCAAGTCTGAGGTGGAGGGGAGGAAAAACTCCCTTAGATGGTAAAGGAAGAAACCTTGAGAGGAACCAGACTCAAAGGGAAACCCATCCTCATATGGGTGACACTGGAGGGTGTGATTATAAATATACAGTCTGACAAATTTTGATGAGGAGATTGTTGTCCTCAAAATGTTCAGCCACAGCCATGCTTAACACACCCAGTCTAGCAGAAAGCCTTTCCAGACGAGGGGGGGTCATTATAAACAGTTAAAACAGTGGGTCTGATGATCAGGTGTCCACATACCAGCCATATAGGGTAGATTTTGTTTTATTAGCACAGGATGTCTTGAGTCATTTGACAATTTGTTAGAGCAAACAGAGCTCAGGAACATTAACATGTTTCAAAGCATGTTTTTTTCAACCATCCTAAAAGTGCTCACTTACCTTTCACTAACCTTTCACAGCAAATCTGAATGCAGGTTTTTAACACAACTCTATACTTTTCACATGTAAAATGATCTATGATGGAAATAATAAATTGGCCTAAACATACAACACAACAGATTAGCTAAGGAGCCATAACAAGCTGCTTACCACAGAGACGGGTTATTATAATTCGAGGGTATTTCCATGTCCTACAACAGTATAGCAGCAGAAATGGGAAAAACAAATAAAAAAAATGAAAGTGTTGTTTAAATATTGTACTGTTTAGTCTAGAGAGGATACACATTACAGAAGTGATATTAATGGGGTCAGATCAGAAATTCATAGTCCACATCTTTTAGAATATTTTTATTAAATCTCCATATAATTTGTAAAAATTTTCACATACTGTTGGTAAGAAGCTACAGCTGAAACACAATCATTATGCATGATGCTATTAACAACATATTTTCAAACTTAAAGAGCCTGCTCTAATCTACACATAATTTATATAACCTAATAATAGTTATAACTTTATACTTCCTTCTGAAACTTCTGCACATATTTTAATCTTAAACAATTACATCTGTTCGCACAGCTAATTCCACGTGTGGTCCATGTGTCTTACATTTAATGTACCATTAAATCCTTTATGCATCACTAGTTCCATCTTTCTGCATATTCGCCTCCTTTCAAGTTAACTGTGTTGATTTAAAGTTTTCTCTCCCTTTCAATATGTCTGTTTCAGGATGGATGCTAATAACCTTTTGTTAAAAACAACAAAAATAAAATAAAAATAAAAAAACAACTAAAATTAAAACGGCTACTCATTAATCCATTTGCTGATAATGATACGCTGAAGGCAATGTAGTATAACAAAAATATTGACTCCACAATGTAGTAGGAACTGAAGCTGGCTCTCAAACCCACCCACACACACACACACACACACAATACTTTTCAATGGTTATTGATTAGAACATCAGTTTCTCTCAGGCCACATAAAAGGAATGTTTAGAGCAGAACCGATAACTTTTTCCAAATTCAGTCATTACACCTTACACATTTACAGAGTCATATTCCTGCTTACTGCCCTTCCAGTGATTCTTATACAAAAAAAAAGAAACAATAATAAATGAATTAAAACGTGAGGGACAATCACCAGCTATCTCTTTAGTGCCAAACACAGACAATACATTAATACAACAGACAATATGTTGAAATGCATTCTAGTGCTAGATTAGAGATGACTAACAGTTCTTTTGTTTGTATGTTTCTTTCAGTATCAGAGCTCCTTTTAATGACTTGGACGGATGACACAGACGATTTGAGAAGAAGTGGAACATGCATGTTACATGTGCTAATATTAAATAAATAATCATCTAAAATGACTAGATACTGCATTGATGTTTTACATCAGGAACGTTCACTCTGTCACACCCTGTCAGTGGCAATAAGCAGGAAAAATAAAATGACAACAGAAAAAGCCAATGACTTCATTATATTAGTTCATACACACAGTAACTGCTGCACGGATGGAGAGAGTCTGCATACTGATAAAACACACAGAAAGAATGAAGTAGAGAGAATCGGAACGAGAAACATATGAAGAGGTAGAGAACGGCAGGAAGAAGCGAAAGTTCTGTGAGGCACAGATTTCGTTTTTTGACCTGTACAATTCATGCCTTCTGAAGCCTTGTCTCTACTTTGACATGTGTCATATTAATCCTCTTGAAATGTTTGTCTACATGGAACAGAACCGTATGAACTTGAGCCCATGTCAGTGAGTATTGATTTTGAATGCCGCATGTGGCATGAACTGGAGAGTCTGCAGCTGATCTGTGTTAAAAAAAACAAAACTGCAGTAGTCACCTGATTGAGTCGTGGAGGAGACGGACAACATGGCTGCTCTTCTTGCAGTCACTTTACACACACTCCCCACTGCGTGGGTACGTGTCCTCTTTGATTTCTCCAGAAGGACTGAGAGAGAACTTCCTCCTGAAACTGTCCCATCATTCAGAGAATGTTGAAGAGACTCCAATTTACTAATCCCTCAGATAATGACAGAAACCATGTAGTCCCATCACACAGTGAGTCCTCTTTTCCCATGTAAAGTGGCAGTGTGTTTACTCCATCATTTATATCAACGCCACAGTGCTGTGGTTCTCATTCGCTGCTTCTACACAACTCTGCAGTCAAATACATACAGTAGGTCCATTCTTCAGTGCAACCCCTGTTTTTCATCTTCTTCTTGTTTCTTTCCCCTCCTGTCAGTCATCTCATTCTGATCTCTTATTTACAAGTCTGTCACTTTGTTTTCCACCGCAGCTGCGATCTGTTGAAGACGATAACCGAGCTGCATCTTCTGAGCCGTGGTGTCCTCTTCTAAGGCGGTGATGATCTGAAACACATACAGAAGGTACATTAATGAATCCTTCTCTCACTACTTCACCTACTGTCCATACTGTCAATGCCTAATCATCAACTTACCTGGTCATAATATTTGTTGATATACTTGTACAGCTCATGCAGGGCCACTAGGTAATTTAGCTCTCCTGAGTAAGTCTAGGCAGAAAGACAGGGAGGTCAGGCAACTCATGTCTTCACATACACTACAGGAAGCAGAACATCTCAATTTGAAGTTATATGAAATGAAGTTTTATGAGGTAAAGGATTCCATGTACCCTGGAGTGTTCAGCTAAGGCGGAGTTCATCTCCTGATCACTAGCTGGGATCGTCTGCCTGATGTCAGCATAGTACCTGAAATATTTCATATTAAAGTCAATATAAACTCAAACAGTTATTTGTTTCAGTTTAGGACTTTAAAGCAAACGTCTGATTCAAAATACTTTTGAATATTTTCACATTGGAAGAACATGTAAAAGCATGTTTATCTCTCATACCTCTCCACCATCTGCTTATAACGGGGAATGTCTCTGGCATACAGCAGCTTGTTGATGGGGGAGTCCTGCAGAAGACAAAACACCAGAGTGTTTAGGAACTCTTAACTGGTTATCCATGACTTCTAAGTTCGCAGAGGTATAAATATATATACTGTATATTAACAATGGCTATAAAAATGGCAATATCCATTTTGAGAAGAACACAGCTGTAATAAACCTGCCTGAAACAGAACACAAGTGTATTATACACAGGCATCACAAGCGGGATGGTTAGTGATCTAAACAGCTCTCCAAAGATTATGTCTAGAGACTAACAGAAGATAGTAGAGGCCAAATATACTAGTGGAGTGCATGGCAAAGGAGAGTCAGTGCAGTATATACAGTGGAAGAAGACCTGAAGTATCTGGAGAGATTCTGGACTGAAGAGTGATCACAGATTTTCTGCATTCTCCAGCACTCATCAAAAATTATATGTGAAGACTATTGCACAAAGAATTAAATGCAGGGGCGCCAATAACTGTGATAAATGTTTTTTTTAATAATTAAATTGATTTCTCTCATACACAGGAAACAAAGTTAATTAACCACACAGATGGTTTTTAATAACCAGCTTTATCAATCTTTATCAAGAGTACGAATAACTTTGGACTCGGCAGTAGGTTTCCGCCTCACCCTGCCCAGTTTGTGGTCAGCAATGGTGCAGGAATCCATGAAGGTCTGAGCGATGACAGACAGGACAGCGTCCACATTGTCAGATGCCTGCACGTCAAAGAGGAACTGAGGGTTCTTCACAATGTTGATCCAGAAGCGCAGAGGCAGACTGAGCATGCAGAGGACACAAGATTGTTATTATCACATCATCAGTGTGTTTTAAACTGTAGTAGATTTGTGTGCAGGATTGTTTTGTAATCCCTTTTCTGCCACTTCCCACAGTTAATCCCACTGTTTGTACTCTCGGCTCTCAAAGTAGTCTGAGAAATATGCTTTGATCATCTAAACATAAGTTTGAGAACAAAAAATAACTCTGTGTTTTGTCTTCGGGAAACAAACACAATTCTCAAGGTTCTCATCATTTTAAGTTACTCTTGCGTCTTCATGTCACCTCAGAACAAAACTGGATTTCCTAGTTTGAATGTCCATTCTATGAAATGTAAATTGCATGTTTAAATAGTTCACCAGCCATTAAGAATGATTGTATAATATTACTAGTCTGTGTTAACCATGGTCTGAGGACACTGAGTGTATCTCTAGTGTGATCTAGAAAATACAGTCCTTTTAAAAGCGTGTAAAACAAGTTGGAATACTGAAGGGAATAAGGGATGTCACATTTCTTCCCCAGTATGACTGTAACTCTAATAGTCTTGCAAAGTGTCCAAAATAGAGTCTGTTTAATTGTACATAACTTCATGCATGCATCTATTCTATTCTAAATATTTCGAAGTCCATGCGGTGACTGTCAAGTTAGTACCTGTTTGTTTTCCATATATGTATTGTTTCTGGGTCTGAGATGCCGTGATGTGTTGCCTGATCATCCAGCAGGTCAAAGAAGTATTTCACAGCGAGGGGAACGGGCCGACTTGTGCTCAGAATCACAGTGAATAGATCATCAACAAACTTCTGCAGCGTGCCCTACGGACCGCAAGTGACAACATTAGTTCCAGACAGTTCCAGCAGCTAGTAGTCCACCACTGTCTCACATACAGTACACATAGCTGTCTTATCACAGAGAATCTAAGTAGGTAAAAGTGGGTAATACCTTCATGGAGAGCAGTCGTGTGAGGTAGATCTCCGGTATGGCCTTGGCCCTCTCTCTCTCTCGCAAACTGCCTCTTCTGTGTTTGGGCAGTTCAGGTTCCTCACTGGCTTTTACAAGATGCCACAGTCTGACTCCGCCTTCATCCGCATCCTCCAGCATTGGCGTCTCTGAGGAGGGAAACATGCATGAGAAATCTCCCATCCAGACTCGAATTATAGATTGGAGGAAAACATTCCTAAAAATACAAGCCATAATTTCCTTATTTTAGGTACGTTGGTTACTTCTGCTTATTGAAGCACATTATCCAGACAAAAGCCAGAGCAAAAGGGTAGTTGGAAGCTACTATACTATTTAGGCGAAGGGAAACCTGGCTGAAATACATATGGATCAAACATAAGTGTAAAATAACCCGCACTTTGTGGTCTAGGCAATTTACAGCCAAAGACCTTTTTTGTCTGATTGTTGTTGTTCTTTTTTCAAATTGTGAAAAAAAAAAAACTGAGGCCATTTCTATTCAATTGCTCGATTTTTGTGCCTTGTCATTTACTGCAGGGATAAGAACTGTAGCTCTGAAGGATGTATTCATGAAAACATTGACTGGCATCCTGTCACTGTGAAATCTTGTGTGTACTCACTCTCTCCTGCCACATAGTCATGGTTGTCATGATGGATGTGTTTGCTATGTCGTGGCACCAGCGCAACTGTAGCTCCATCAGGGACCTGAGAAGTGAGAAATGATTGAAAATAAAACAAGATTTAAAAAAAGCTTGTTAGATAAAAGAAATAAGCTTTGTAAATACAGTTTGTAGTAGTACTGACTACTAGTGTATAGTGTATTGTAGTGTATAGACCAATGACATTACGTGCACCTTGTAATGCTGAATTGTATTGAGGCGTTTCCAGTTGCCCTGTACCACAGATGTTAAATCTTCATCTGAGAGAATGAGGTGACCTGCAACACCTGAACGCCATTCTGCAAACGCAATGCCACCAATACACACAAACTATTACAAAAGGTTTCAGAAGTAAAGGAAGAATAGCAGACTGTATCTAAATAAATGAATTCAGGAGTACGTACAAAATGTAGATTTAACACAGGGCAAAAAGAGACTGTCCTTACCCAAATCCAGGGAGTCTGTGTGAGGTCTATGGGAGTATGAGGTTCCCTTAAAGACCTGGTCTAGAATCTTCTCTTTGACTTGGGTTATAGTGTCACAGTCTAGTACTTTAGCTGCTACTGGCTGAGTCTCATTCATTCCTACTCCCTCCATCTGAACATTCAGAGTCTAGACAGGAAAAAAATAAACAGTAAATTTTCAATTAATCTCCAGTGGTGTTAAACGCATGGGGACACAGGGGATTGTAAATAGTCACAAATAGTCGCAAATTATCAGATAACATAAAAACAAACTAAAGCAACAATATATTATGCCTTATGTAGAAGGCACAAGTAATGGTAGTCATTTAGGGTTCAGTAAAATGTCACAAGTAAGAAAGGATAATTAAAAATAAGAAACGATTTCTGTCTATATATGAGACAGCCTATACTCGAAGCTTAAATTAACACATGGTTGCTGTTCGGCAGTGCCACAAGCCCTGCTTAAATAAAAAATAATAAAGCTAGCTGTTACATAGGGTCAACACTATTTTCTTTTTTTTTTTAACTAAAAAGTGTATAGAGATTTAAAACAACAACAACAACAACAACAACAACAACAACAACATCAAAAAGTGACTCCTAACCAGCGTGTGATACTCCAAATCCTCTCGGAGTAGTCGGCTGTCATTAAGGGTGTATTTGGCTTTGCCAGTCACTGCGTCCACAGGCCCTTTGTCCACCTGGTGCTTTATGGCTCTAAAAAGCATGTACAAACACTCGCCTGCCGAGTCCTTATGAACAAAGGGTTAAAAGATTATTTCAATCTTTTACATTCACACATTAACATCTGAAAATTTTCACAAGAGACAATTGTTCAGTGAATTCTGCATGCATTAAACACTAATCAAATACTCCCAAAAATGATACTTTCTTATGTTAACTATGAAAATGAAAATTCAGATTAACTCCAAAGAAATGCTATTCATTTTGAGACTCACCCTCAGGAAAGAGTAAAGGCATATCGACATCCAGTTGGTCAGGAGCTTCTCCACAACAGTCTCTGTTCTGTAAAGTGTGAAAAGATGTAAGATGATGTATCAACAGCACAGAAAATATCTTCAGTCTTCAACTCTCCCATTTTCCAGTCTTTCCAATTTACTTACCTTCGAAGCATGAGTTTGGGGTTCTTGGCAACATACTGCTCCACCAGGTCATTAAGCAATGTTTTCAGTATATCAGTGAAGTACTCCAGCTTGCCATGTAGGGCTACAGTGAGCAGAGAGGCCACGTAAGCTCGGTCTCTGGGAGAGAAAGTCCTCTGGCTCTCCAGAGTGTGGATAAACTGATGATTCAAGAAAGAAGAGATGATTAGACTGGGAAAAACTTTAAGTACACAGCAGTAAGGAAAAGGAAAAATTCAAAATACCTCTAAGACTGTAAAGAGCAACATTTCATAGGCTTGTATCTACATGCCTCTCAGTTTCACTAAAGATAGTGAGTAATAATATGCTTCTAGATAAGAAACTACATGCTAATATTTAAGAAGTATAGGGTTATAGTTAAAGAAGTATAAGCTGAATTTGGTAATAATAAAGCAAATTCTGGTTAGAAAATGTTATCTATAGAAAATTATGAAATACGTTCATAATTAATTTAAAAATATCTGAGTTTTTTTTTAGAGGTCAGTTATGAGATCATATACCTTGGTGAGGAAGAGTTTGCTGTTGAGCAGGTTGGAAAGTTGGACAAGACCCTGCTCCACTGTGGCCCGTCTACAGTCCTGTACATCCAGGTCCCTGCGCAGTGGCGACTCCCGATGACCCGGGAAAAAGATGCGCTCAGCGTACATCTTGTAATCCAGAAACGGAATCCCGGATACCACCATATCACTTGACATGTCCATCATTTCAGTCATCAAGTCTGCAATAAACATCAAAGGTCAAAATACCAAGTGTAAGATTTTTTTAAGCTGATGGTTCTAGACTATTTATTACCGTCAGGGAAAATTAATCCTTCCAACATTACAAAATAATGAACACAATCTTGGAGCAAGTATATTTTTCACAACAATCCACATGGCAAGGATTAGGATTAAAAGTGCTTGTTTGAAAAATAATGGGAACAGATTTCCCAATTGATATGTTTAAAGCAACTTTTTAAAACTCCTGCTCTTGTTTTTGTTTTACCTGTAAACTCTTTCTTGCACCGGTCTCTCACACTCGTCTCTAGATTCTCCAGCTGAATTTGAACTTTCTTGTAATCTCTCAAAGCCTGCTTACTCTTCCTCCTTAGATAGACAGAGGACAGAGAGAGAAAGGTTAAAAAAAGAAGAGAGAAACAGTAATTTAAGAACATAGATTAAGTTCACACCAGTGATAAGAACACAGGCTACTCTAAAACAACAGTCCCTGGTATAATGACTAATACAGAATAGGCTCCAGATGTGTAAGAACTGTTGTATAACCCTATATAACCCATAACCGTATTAACAGGAGACTGTGTTAATTAATAAAATTATACACTTTACACTATGTACTGACAAATCACACACACATATGTGGACAAATCAGGACCCCGAAACTCACCTGTAAATGAGAACAATGATCACAACAATAAGAACGACAAGAGAAGCCACTGCTCCAACCCCTATCTGTGCCTCCAAAGGAAAGGTGGACTGACTGAGGGTGTCATACTGCACCCTTCCCAGAGAAAAGTTCAGATTCCCCATCTGTACCTAGAGCAACACACACACACACACACACACACACACACACACACACACACACACACTTCTTTTAAGCATCACTTACTTTCAGCATGTCAATCTTAAAGGTCTAAAAGCATATCAGTTATATTTTATACCAATATCAGAGATTATTCAACTTTTGTAAGATGCTTTTCAAATATTATGAGGTTTTACTCACTGTGAACTCTGGGAGAGCATCGGCTCCTTCTCTCTTGCGTCCGTGGCTGTAGGAGGGGGAGGGCTGCTGGGCAGGTGGTTCACAATACAGATGGTTTTTTGTCAGAGTTTTAACTGTACATATGCCCTCACCAATAAGAGCCACCACCTCATCTTTAGACATTGCTAGGTCTAGATTCTGTCCCTAAAGTGAGAGGAGGGTAGTGAGAGGAGGGTAGAGAAAGAAAGAGAGAGAGAGAGAGAGAGAGAGAGAGAGAGAGAGAGTGAGTGTGAGTGAGTGCCACAAAACATTGAAGTGAAACAAAAGGTCCAAGTGCATGGTAAAAAATGAACATAGACTAGAGGAAAGAAATTGACCACTGACCTCTACTGATATGACTGAACCAGGTTTGTAGAGGTAGGGCTCATTGGGGTCAAGGTGGTTGAGATTAGTGAGGGTTGGGTTTGGTTCATAGGTAAAAGGCATTTTGCTGAATGAGTTAAAGTTGAAGCGCAAGTTATCCAGAAGAAACTCCACCAGCACATCAGATTCTAACATCTCAGAGCTCACACCAGGGCTACGACACAGCAGTCGAGAGGAAGAGTTCACCTCACACCGTTCATCAAACTGAGAGAGACAGAGAGAGAACAAGGGAAGGGGAGTGCATATTATTTAGGTAATGTAATGCTGAGACATAATTAATGCTAAACTTGTTAAAACAGATCCAGAATCAAGTGCTTACAGGATATTCCTTAATGTACATGCATATATGATAAATTCTTATTTCGTCGTATTTATACTACACAAAGGAAAATATAAACCTGAACCAACCCTACACAATTTCTGTAAATGCTGTAGTATAATAGATTAGCCTTTACTCACATATTTTCCAGTGTTTTCTGCAATGTCTACTTCAGGAATGATCCTCTTGTGTCTCAACAGTAAACCACTGCCCTTAGCTTTAATGCTCCCTCCGTTTCTCCTTCTTCTCTGTCTGCTACCTCTTTTCCTGGTCATGGTCACTCGGATGCGTGGCTCCTGGACTACGTCCAAGTTATGTCCATCCACACTGATCACGCGACCGCCGCTGAAACAGGAAGGTTCGAGAAAATCAGATAGAGCTTTGTGGTATAAATGAGTTATAAATGTGAATAATATACATAAAGCACGCACCTGATGAAGCTTTTCGAAGGGGTAGCAAGTGTTATGTTAGGATTTGGGGTGTAGTGAAAGCGGATGTCATTGAGATAGCGCTCAAGGTTGCCATAGCGCACAGTTACTATGTGATCTCCAGTCTGGTTGCTAGCGCCTGTGACACACTCGATCCTGCCTTCCTGCACATTTTCAAACCTAGAGAGAGAGATTTTTTTTAAAGAAGGTTATATTATTTAATAATCCCACAGCAACATGACTTCGCTCTGATATCTGCAATGGGTAGTCATTAGGCCAGTCATGATTACTGCTGAATCACCTGACAAACACGGAGTTAACAGCACTGAAGATCCAAAGTCATTAAATGAATCAATCAGTTTATCAGTTTTATTGGGGACATTTTAACAAATTTGGTCATTTCTCAATTCTAGTTCAGAATATGTGCATAAAAACAATGGGAAGATGAATCGGTGTTTCTATGATGCATATTAACATTTGAAGAAATTAAAATGTAAAGTGCGATACATTTTCGATGCCTCATATTGTTATTGTTCACTTCGATGAACAATAAAACGAGCCTTAATTTTTTGTAAACAAGCTTTTTTTTCTCCTCTCCAAGCGCATTTTAGCTTAACAGTATTTCTAGAACCTGGATTAATTACAAGCAGGATGTTTCAGTAGATACTAGTTGTTGACCAAACATTGTAAATGTAAAATGTAAACACAGAGATTATAATCATCAAAACATCATTAAACTATTAAAAATGCATTTACTAAGCTAACTTGTTTGTTTGAATTATAAGGACCATATATTTTTATAGTGTGTGCGTGTGTGTGCATCACTTACATTACACAGGGGACACTGCCCAGCAGCACACTGATGTCACTGCCTCTGCCAGTCAGTAATTTTTTGCCCGTGATGGTGAGAGAGGTCCCCCCTGCCTGGGGTCCTCTCTGGGGATTCACCCCTTCAAGAATTGGTTCCTGTGCACACACAGAGAATAGTGTTTTATTATTCTATACACGATACAGTACACATTGAACAGCTGCTAAGGCCTGTGACTTACCTGGTAGCTGAAAGTTTGAATAGAGAGACCTTTGTGCCCTGCACCAGACACTTCTACTGAGACATAACCTGACTTCTCCTCTTTGCTCTCTCCTGTTACACACACAATTCTACAGAAAAGAAAACAAAGACATGTGAGTAGGGAAAAATAGAACTGGAATGTATATGTCGGCAGTGTGTGTTGTCTGAGTCATTACCTGGATGATATCTCATACAGTTCTGGTCTGACTGAACAGGAAATGCCAGCCACACTGACTGACTGTAAGATGTCCTGAGCTTTCTGGCCCAAGTTGGAACCGCTGATGGTGAGAGTGGTACCTCCCTCTTTAAGGCCTGTTAGAGGCTCGATCTAAACACATAGTCCGCACAAAGGTCGTGTTTAATGACTCTTAATGCAACGTGTATACTGTACATGAATGCATTACTATATGGTGTCAGAATGATTTCTAAATAACTTACAAAATGAATGACAGGAGCAGGACATGTGTATTTAACCCTCGTATTTAAGCAGGCCTCTTTGTGCACACAGCTTGACTGAACCTCACCACACCACACACAGTCGTACTTCTGATCTGCTGTGTGACACCGGCTGCAGTCAGAACGGCCCACCGAACAGTTGTACAAAGTCACTGCAACATACAATAAAGATCAATGTTGTAAATTGGGACTGGGTGTATTAGTAGATCTAATGCATTTTAAATGAAGTTCTATTGCAATTTTTAAAAGGAACCCAACAACGTTATTTAGCACTATTACACTATTGTTACATTTGATACAGAATCCTTTTATGGTTAAAGCAATCAGTTCCTCCCGTTGGACAACAGGTTGAACATAGAGAAGACATAAAGGGCTCTTTACGAATACAAAAGTTGGCATGCTTTCAACAGGCTGATTTAGAAAGCTTACATAATTAGAATGTTCAGGCAGCAATATTTCATATCTGAAGTTCCTGGGCAGAAGAAGCAATGACCTCAAAGAACTGAATGTTCTCTTCCAGCCCAAAAAACCTCCAAAAGTTAAATCCGGGCCACTTGGCCATGGATTAAATAAAATGTAGTGTTAGAATGAGCTTCTCTGAGCTCTACTAGAGGCAGCAGCTTACAGACCACAGGCCACAACAGCAAGGTACTATAAACTCATCACTTTACCAGAACTCACTCTGATACAAAGCCTGATCCTGTTAGTGGCCCTGTAATAACAGCTTCCCTTTGGGAATCACACACATGCACAGAGTGAAAAGTAAAAACACAGCTGCTGGGAGCTCATCTGGAACAATTAGTTTCCCACTATTGCAAAAACAGTGCTTCTGTGTTGGAAATTCAGGTGAGTGAGAAACACCACAATGAGAGCTTCTGTCTTTCTCTTCCCCCCTTATCCAATGCTGCAAAATCATATCCACAGCCCTGGAAGTTTTCGTCGTTATAACTATAGCTGGTACCAAACAAATTAGACGCGTGACATTTAAGACAGTCGCTACTTTTAGAGTAAAGTAAATACATGAGGCCCAAAGAAAGAAATTCACTGAAAATAAACCACAACTCACCAAAGAGGTCATTAAAGCTGTCCACATGAAAAGTGTCTCTCCTCTTCACATACACCATGGCGTTGTACTCCTCCACCAAGCTTGAGTAGGAATACTGTAGAAACAGATTTATGTTTCTGCTTAAAAGAGTTGTTACAGGCTTCACACTAGAGTGGTCAGAATACTAACTAATATTTCTACAAATTGAGCAAAACAAGTGGATTTATTTTTCAGAGTGAGCTGGTTTTGCACTGCAGGCAAACTTTTACCATCTTTGGTATTTCAAATGGTTTTCTCTATTTGTGTCTTCGTTATAATTGTAGATCACATTACCACAAAATATGTATACCATGAAGAAAACAATTAGCTTTATTTCTTTTAATGCTACGATTAAAAATTTGGCTTGAATCACCTACTAAGAGACTTTGGCTGATAAGATTTATATAAAAAGTATATTTTGGAATTTTGTATTTCCTTTAAAAGGAATTTTGTTATTTAAATGGTAATAGACAAATAAATGGTGTGTGAAGGTGTGCATGTGTGTTACCTTGTGCTGCTGACAAGTAATGTCAAACAAAGATGTGTTTGTGCTATCTCTCTCTACATAGGCATCCACCACCACAGTCTGTCCCTCAATCACCAAAACACACTCATACTCCAAGTCTTGGTCCTAAAACAAAACATAGAACAAAGCCATCTTGCTTGTGTGCCAGCGCTTTCAATTATAAATGTCCGAGAGTACAGATTACATGAAGTGCGAGTGTGTGCTGTATGGAAGTGTGGAGTTGAAATGTGAATTTACTGTGCGTTTAACTTTCAGATGTGTTCAGATGTGAATTGCATGATGTGCATGTTAAACAATAAAAAAACGTGGACTGGCTGTAGGTGTTACTAAGAGCCGAACCAAAGTTAATGTATCCAATGATAGAGACTTAAGACTTCAGTACGTCGCTCTGGATAAGGGCGTCTGCCAAAAGCTGTAAATGTAAATGTAAAAGGTCTGTGAGTTTTCTACCTGATACAGATGAAGGTTGCGAGCCAACAGATTGATCTTCCTCTCTGTCTGTACAGGCAGCAGTGGTGAGCCCTGAACTTTCTCAACACAAGGACATGCAGATGAACCCCAACTCTCAAACAAGCCCTCATCTCCCTGCTTACACACATACACACACAGACAAACAATCCAATTTGTAAACACAAGAACATATGAAATGCTGCTCTGATGATAACAGCTAAATAAAGTAAAAGGTACTAAAGCAGCTGAACTGATAAAGAATGAAATGGGCAGAATTTCTTGGGGTTCATAAGTTGCCATGTCTGAGGTGCATCCAGTAGGAAGTAAACTTGCTGGGAGAAATGTGTACTCATGTGGACTCACCGGTAGGTTTGCCATGTCATAGTGGTAGTCTGTCTCAGAATCTACATCCAAGAGCCGAGGGTAGCCAGGAGAGATGTGGTCTAATTCTCCATCACCCGACAACACTGTTGCTGCTGAAAATGCAGTTGTGTCATTTTCAGCCATGCCAGCTTCCTCTGGGGGAATGTGAAGCACCTCCAGTTCTGCATCCCTCTCTGAGGGAACAGGCAAACCAGACGGTAGAACAACAGGCACCGTGGGCAATAAGCTGACAGGATTAGAATCTTCTCCCACAGACTCAAGACTTTCTGATTGTGTTATGTTTTGAATTTCGGTAGGAGGCTCAGCCAATGGAAGAGATTCTTCTACAATCTGTGGACTGCTAGGCAATGCTTGAGCATCGGTTACTGGTTCCCCCAGTGGCGTGACTTCTTCAGAAAACAGCAACACCGCAGCTTGTGTCGGTGTCTCTGAAGTCATCTGGTCAATGGCTGCTTCATTAATGCTTGGTGGCTCGGTTTCCAGTCCAGTATCCAGACTGGAGATGGTGATCACAGCACTCTTGGCTTCGCTAAGGGCTTCTTCCTCTGTCTCAGAGGCTAGCAGTATCTCCTCTGAGGTACGCTCCTTCAGAACAGGCAGTGTAGAGAATGAGGGAGTTGTGGTTGTGATTTGGGATGGGAGGGTTGGCAACATTGGGAAGGTAGGGGGAACGGTGGGTTCAGGAATTGCAGGCAATGTAGTTGGAGTGGAGGTGGTGGCTGGTGTGTTGGCTGTAGTTGCCAGTGGTGTAGTTATAGTTGTAGCTTGAGTGGTTGGAGTTGTGGTGGTCGTAGTAGGTGCAGTGGTTGTAGTCGGAGGTGTAGCTGGAGGTTTAGTAGGTGGCATGGAGGTATGAAGTGCGTGTTTCATAGTGACAGTTGAAATCTTGACATGTATAATTGGAGGAGGGGAGGGTGCAGGGACTTTGAACTGAAAGTAGAGAGAAACAGGGAGAGAGAAAAGGAAAACAAGCAAAATAAAAAGAATATAAATGAAAAGCAAAGGAATCATAACTGAAGTAAAAAGCATGCTGTCTGGAGTTAAAATATAGATTGGGTTTTTATGTATATTAAAAACTGAAATGAAATGACTAAAAAGGTAATTGTGTTAAACAATTAACTCATCATTACCAATTACATAAATAAGCACCAATGCTGTATCACACACAAACACACACACGGCCAGTTTGAGAAAGGCTGACTCACATTTTCGTTGTAAATGATGACCCCTTGCTCACAGTGCGTCTTGTGGGAACACACATGCTCGTGTACACACCAGTTACAGCCCCAACGACTTGACACACATCCATGACAACTGCAATAAAACAACAATAACAAAGCTAAATATAAGACAACAATAAATGCTAGACTTGATTGTCTTAATTACAATGCTAATAAAGCAAAGAAAAAAAAACTAGGACATCAAATTATGCCTGGAATTGCTGAACTTAAGAGAAGGACCACCAAAACAGCACCTTCTAACAATTATCAAAAGAGAGAGAGAGAGAGAGAGAGAGAGTGTGTGTGTGTGTGTGTGTGTGTGTGAGAAACTCACGGCATACTCCCCGAGAGATGTTTGACAACTCTGCAATCATAGAAGGTGAATTCCGAAGAAGTGACAATGACATCACCAAACCGTAAGGATAAAGTGACTGTTAAAAAATCTGGAGGGAAAAAAAAAATACAAGAGAGATTATTTATGGATGGAAGGAAGGAAAGAAGGAAGGAAGGAAGGAAGAAAGAAAGGAAGGAAGGAAGGAAAAAAAGAAAGTAAGTAAGAAAGAAATGTGTGAAGGGGTTCTCTAAATATTTGTCAAAGCTTATCATGAACAAAAGTGAATTTAAAGTACAGAGCTCTCCATCCAAGATCACCACATTCTTTAAAAACAGAGTGAGAGAGCGAGTTTCCACATACAGTCAAAACAGATATAATAAGATCCATCTGCACTGAATGCCAGACATAAACACATCTGACCAACCTGCATGTAAGCACACACACGTTCGCACACACACACACACACCTCACTGATACCTTTGTTGACACATACGTCCAGTTTTATTCTGCATCTAATCTTACACATTATAAATCATGGGAGAGAAACCACTATATTGTAGAACAGCACTAACATGCCCACCATATGCTAACACACTCTCTGACTCCCACAATACAATGTGCATATACTATATATAACTAGATGTACAGTATGACAACTGACACTGTGAAACCAGAGAGTCGTAGTACTACAGACGTCAGTGACATGAAATTCACAGATCCTGTGTGCCTCATAATATACCATAACTATCCTATAGCAGGTTTTAGCTGTAAAAGAAAGCAGCTGTGTGTCTAAACTTTCAAGTTCATCCAAATCCATAAAGACTGAAAAAATCTGTAAAATGCATTGCTGAACACCGTTAACCAACTGTTTATTCAGCCCTCCGATACCCCACCCCACCCCAGCCCAGCCCACCTCCTCTTCTCTCCCTTTCTCTCTCTCATGAGCAGCCAGGAGATAACATCTCAAAATAAACTATTACTCCACAGGAATGCTTTTAAAGTTTTAAAGGGGTGTGTGACAACGTCTTTCAAATTCCTGTCTTTAATTCTTAATCACAGAATATGACCTAAAAAAAGTAAAAAAAACAAAACAAAAAAAACAGTCAAGTCTGACCGTACTGATGCTGTCAGTGTAATTCCAAAGCAAAGCCAGTATTAAAAGACGAGAAGCTTTTAAATCTCAAGCCTTATTTACTACAGGAATGCATCCATGATACAGATCAACCAAGTGGAGATGGAGATGTTACGGAGATAAGGTCAGTTTGGCAGCACCATCTCACCTTCTCCAGGTGACGGAGTGGGGACTATCTGGGGTTCTGGTGAGGAGCAGGTGACCCCGCTTTCAGTGATGGTCGCAGGAGAGAAAATGTCTTGAAAGAAACAGGAATATGATTCCCCATCCTCTAGCCTTGGTAGACCAGGAACAAATAGAGCAATCTGAGTAGGAAAAAGAATCACAATGTCATATTTCATTAAGTGTGTGTATAAACTGGACTGGTCCAGTTTGGCCCTCTCCTGAAGCAGAGTGGTGTAAAAATAGTCATTTTGGCTTATGCATATTATTCAAAGAAACACAGACTATAAAGGAGTAAATAATAAATTTAAGAAGCACCACAATCTTTTTTCCTTTTAATGTACTAGTGGTATATTTCGTGCTCAAACGCACACACATTTCCTTATATCGCAAATATTGTTGCATTCCATCCCTGTTTACTTCTGTCCGTCATGACCACCTCCCAATTTTTGTGAACTCTGTGTGCTCTTATCCTCAGTCATTAAATGAATCCAATGATTAATGTTGTTGTTCTTCCTCGTCATACTGACATGAACTTCCTCAGTAGTCATCTATTGCTCACTGTGACAAAAATAAGCACATTTTTACACTCCCAAGATTCCAGGCTTAACCCACACTGGGCTGCACGCACATGGATGCATACTCCCACATGTACACAGTAATATCAGTGAGTATTATTAGACAGACAGCACCCCTAATATAGAGAGGAGTGGCATGTGTGTCAGGGACGTACTGTCCTGCTCTCCTCTCTGCTGAGGTTTGATGGTGTGATGGTTTGCACAGTCAGACACTGCTGCTCCATATCAAAACTCCATAGCCACTGATCAGCCTGCTTCCCACGTGCACACTCGCCACGCTGAACACACCTGAGAGACAGAGAGAGACGTAGAGGTCATACACTCTAATATAATGACAGTCATGTAGTGTCTGCTTGACTCATTATTTAAAACACAAGACCATGGTGTGTACTGAGTTTACTGACACAAAAACCTTTTACTAGTCTAGGCCTATGGTCGTGTTTTCCTATCTGCTGCCCTATCCCAAATCAAGCACACTTGTGATTCTGTTTTGTTTACAATTACCTTGACCTGATGCTTTTATGCTAAGATTTGAACTTCCCAATCAGCAGCCCAAAGCCTGTGCCATCACTTTACTTTTTTCGACATCCACTTGGCTGAAGGACAAATCCCACAGTCATAATAGTATTTGGTATACAAGTATAGTACGTCCCCTGAAATGTATTTCTATGCCACTGAACATAATAATACCAATTGTAAATAACTATACAAGAGACAGATGGTAATGCCAAGCCTGAACAGCTCCAACGTGAACAGGGCTGCTTTCCTTTACCCATAACTCATATTGTTCATAAGGCCAATAAGAAGATGGATCACACCCCATTAGAATACTGCTACAAAAGACTTGAGTAAAGAATAAGTTTGTGATCTCGCCACCAATATTGCTGAAAAACAAACTATAAGAAATTCATAACCGTCACATAACAGAGATCTACATCTCAAAGATGACACCAAAGAATGATCCTTGGAACATGGCTTATGGCTCCATTAGGGACAGGATCTGTGTGTCTGTGTAAACGCGAGCTCACCTCCCTTCCAGCACACACCAGCCACAGTAAGGATCTCGAGCTGAGAGACACGACCCACAGTCCGTGTACAGGTGACACTCAGCGACAGGCCTTTTCTCCAGCTATTTACACATCAACATACAGAGTGCTCAAAGGTTAATAACACGTCAGTTCTAACTATATTCGAGAAATATGTATTTATTCAGCTGCAAAAGCACTCATTAACACACCTACATGGTATTTCCCTTTTCCACACTTTCATAGTCATTACACACTGTCGTTCACACACAAACATGCGCTCAGTTATGTTTTAGTTTCCAGGTGAAATAATACTAAAATGACAATAGCAGTATTTTAGACAGCAAATGCTCATTTGTAGAATTTAGATAAGTGCTCCAATTCAGATTTAATAGTAAATAATGTTTGTATGTACTGTAAATTAGCCAAAAATAAAATTAGGCACTTTGTATTCTATGGGACGATTTGTAGTACAGCATTATACTGCATAATAATAAATCTTACATCAAACTGCAGGTAGTTCTCTGGTCAAGAACATTCACTGTTGCCCTTTGTTTCTGTGCCTTAATTATAATCACTAGGACTTTGCTTTAGTTCAGTACTTTATCTTGTAGCATTTAGTAGTTAGTATTTATCATGTAGCTAGTTGCTATCAATTTGACTTCTGAATCCTGTCTGTTTGCTCTGAACTTGAGAGCTTTACAAAAAGGTATGAAAAGATTTGCAAATCATGATTTAGAAATAAATAGTTGTGAGTCTGGTCAGAGAGTTAGAGTATATTATATTTCAGGAACAACTAACAATGCCCTGTTGCATGCACAATTACAGGTTCAATGTTGGGCCTGTATATACACCAGTCTGATATTCAGACAGCTGCTTATACTCAACAACTTGTGTTCAAATTCTGAAATGTTACCATAGTGCTGGTCATAATGTACAGGTGCTCTTCTGATTGGTCGAGAGTCAGCTCACTGCTTATTGCTGCATTACGTTGAATGGGAATAATGGCATATTCTTCCACCTCACCATTAGGACCCAAAAACACCTGTGAACACAGATACCCATGTATTTCATTTACACTGATGACAGTAAGAGATTGGAAAAATACAAAAATGGCAGAGTGCTCAAATCAAGGAAACCAATAATCTATACTTTATATAATAGAGGGTTTTATTGCACTTAAACTGGTCACAGACACACAGACACACACACACACACAGTGAGCATCACTAAGCACATCTGGCATGTGCCATTAGGGAGTTTTATGGAGTATGGAGACAAAGAAAGATTGTGTGCCTCATCTCTTTAGCAAGGCTAGTGAGTGACATCTGTACTATTTCATTCATGCTACAAAGAGGCTAGTCATACAGACGCTACACTCTTTTCTTCACTCAAATATTCATTGGCAGGCTAACAAATTCAGTTTAGTGAAAGATCTATATACAATATGGTAAAATGTCACTAAAGAAGTGTGTGATGTATATGTCTGTACCATAGTTGGTATTTTTATCATTTTTTATCACTTGCATAGTTGATATTTTTATCATGAAGCCATGAGGAAAAGCAGACATCACTGTTTCCCCTCGTACTCCTTCTTGCGTTCTTTTAACAATGCTCTTAGTGTCTCATGGTAACATTTCAACAAGCTTCCATGGCAAATCTTCAAACTATCAAGCCAAGACACAGAGCTGAACATTCCACATATGAGGATATATAAAGTTTCCTTGCTGTGTTCATCCTCTAAGAAATCTAGCCTCTCTTGGTTTACCCTGTCAGACTTAGTGCCTTGTGTATTACTGATGAAGATTAGTATCTACACTACAATCATATCTCTCTACTGCTGTCAATAACAACAGGAGTCTAAGAGCAATGTGGATTTCAGACAATTGACAATTACACCGAATGTGAGTAGATGTTAGAGGACAGTCCACAAAGTGCACTGAAATTGCACAGCAATACCTTGACAATAACTTTATTTCTCCAACTACAATTTGCTTAAACTACTTTAAAATACCTTGAGACAAAATCACAAGTCTAGAACGCAAATGTTTGAAAGCTCTATTATATCAATCTGAATATTATAAGGTCCCGGATATGTTAAGAGAGCATTTCATATTTAATAAAGAAGTAAAAATAGAATGTTACCTTGTGTAAGTTTCCCTTAGAGTCTCCCAGAAAAGCAATGGTGTGGTCTGCTTTGATGCTAATAGCAACCGCAGTAAGACGAGCAGTAGGACTGTCCAATATCGGCTCAGCCTCCACCGCGACACTGCTAGCCATTGGGCTCGGAGTGTGGTCAGAACCACATTGGTAAGCCTCTAGAGTGCTCTATGGACACACACACCAAAAACACCATGTTAAAAGAAATACCAAAAAATCATTTCGAATATGATTGATGTGCTCCAAGATCCTGTAGCTCATAAAATAAACAATGTGTAATGTCATCAGCATAATAATTAGAACTCTAAAATGATCATTCATTTATATAACTCCTAATTGCAAAGAATAACATAGAGCATTCACAGTGATTATATCGCATTCCTTCTTGTATAAAACATTTACACCAGCCAAGCAGGAGGCTAAAGCCACAGCTATGGTAGGCATCTGGCCTTGACATTCAAAGGCTCTAAAAGAGATTTGTTTCTGCTTTTACAATCTACCAGCCTTGAGGCCTAACCAGTTTCTGGGATTGTGAATAGTGAGCAAAAAACAGGATTCAGCAGTGATTCTGCTTGTTTTATACTTCCATTTGATAATCTTGATTTTTAATCTATGGTCTATGTTCTAAGGTCTAATTTCAAGAAGATGGTAACAGTGGACCTATTCACCACATTTGGGGACATGGATGTCTCCATCACACAAAACAAGAATATTTCTGAATATTGATTTTATGGAGCTCTATTTAAACATCAAAGCTTAGTCATCTTTCTCCGCCCTGCGCTATAGTGTAGGGGCTGCTGGGAGACTGGGGGTCAACTCATGTAGAATGACCTTTATCTATAAGTATATGGAGGATCAATACCCACTACTCAGTTAGGATCAGCCCCATCTGTCTCCACTCTATATACCCACCCAAACACACACACACAATTTCCCAAAGCAGTGAAAGAACTGTAAAGCAAGCTGTAAAACACATCCAATCTAATCCACTTCACCACAGTCTAATTACTTCAGCACTAAGTACTATTGGATTCATTACTTTAATTTAACTATGGCTTGCTGTTTGCACACAGTTTTGTGCTGAAAAGGGCTTGAACATTCCATCACACTAACCAAGCGACGGAATTTTGGATGGAATACAAGTCGATATGTCTAATCGCTGATGCTGGGAAACTGACACTAACAGACAGAAAAAAACTACATGCAGAGTCACTGAATAGTATTTAAATCCGCAAACAAAAGTTTGAGGAGTTGGGAGAATATCACACTTGGCTTTCTATCCAGCAATTCATTGATGAATGGCTCTAGATGTACCTTCAGAGCAGGTGAGTTTCTCCAAGAACACACACAGAAAAGCTAATCATTACCTACTTATTACCTAGTTAATATCATTAGCTAAATTTAAAAAAAATCACAGACACAGAAGAGCTGAACCTCCAGAATCTGCACAAAATATAAAAGTATTTCATTATCTACTCTATAATCTATAAGTCTCATTGCTGTGTAATAAAACCAGCCGAGTATTTGATGGCTGCAAAGTTTTGGTTGTTTTTTTTAAGCCCAATTTGGCAGAAAACCCATGACCATGGCAACCATGGTTAGTCTGGGCTGCTGTCTGCATGATTCTTTGTTGCAGTGCCCATATTTGCCCACTAGGTGCAATAACAACGCAACGGAACCTGTCTGAGGACAAACATAATGCATTGATACCTGATGTGAGCTAATTAACGAAAGTGTTTTTTCTGTCAAATAGCAACTTAACAAAAAAAAAAACTTCTTCACAAAAAAAGAGGTCATTAATAATTCATTGAAATCAGTATATGTATAATAGTATAATATTACTATTGTCTTCAGCATGTATACGGATATATGCTGTACATAAAAACTTCACAGTATCATAAGAATTCTCACAGAAGCTGTTCGTTTAGCTCATTAATTATTCTAGAAATATGTTTTGAATATTATTATATATTATTATAACTGTCTTAAGCAAAGTTAAACAACAACTTAAATCTGTAAGGTGGGATGTGAGCAGCAGTCTCATACTCACTGGTGGCAAACTGGCACAGTTTGATTTCACCTCATACTCTATATAGGCAGCCTCGAGTCCATCTTGCTGGCCCACTTTTGTGTAACAGAGATCTCGAGTGTTGTTGATGTGTTTATCCAGTTCCTGCAGGGAAAACATGCACAGGGCTGACTCGTTGCTGGGTTTGGTGGATGAGGCAGAATGTGTAGAGAAAACCCCCAGCAGTAGCTCTTTGTCTTCCCCTCTAGTTTCTCCTGCCAGTCCCAGTCGAGCAGCTTGTAGCAAGGTGTATCTCTTTCCGGCAGCTGAACGGCAGCTTAGTGGAACCTCTACGTATGAATAGTATGCCATATCGTCCAGACACACACGAGACACGTATGTTTGGTAGTCACGCCCATCTGACTTCAAATCACGGCGGTAAAACAGAAAGTAGACATGGTAATTGTGTGCAAAAGAGGTCACAAAGTGGTGGTCGTATTCTGAAAGCCGTTCGACCACGGTTAGCTTTGCCGTTTCTTCATATGAGAAGATAGGTTCAGTAGCTAGGTTGCGTGTGGAGATGGGCGGCTGGCTGCTGGTATAGCCACGACCCACGTACAGCACTGACTGTCGTGCTCCATGTGCGGGAACCACCAATCCCACAGTGGAAACCTCAGGTTTATTGGCTGCCACATACTGTGTGTCCACAGGCCTCTGGGCTGAAAAGAGCACAGTACCAATGGCATCCAGGTCTCGCTTCTGACATGTGCCTTGGTGCACACTGCCGCAGCTGATCAGCACCTTGCTTGAAGGGTCGATAAGAAGAAGCTTGTTGTGGTTGCTGGTCGGCTGTGCCAGCGGGCAGCTGGTGTCGCTGATGGGAGGCAGGCATTCACGGCTGTCCGTCACAGGCCCGGTCTTCACCTCCTCCTCCAGTCGGAGGTCTGAGGATAGCCGGAACAGACGATCACGGGCACCCACGTAGATGCGCCCCAGTTCCGGTTCAGGGTGGAGAGCCAGATGCTCGAATTGTGTGGTGTTGCGCATAAACACTGGATAGTGGTGCAGTGACGGGATGCTCTGGGAGACTGCACACAAAACCAGGACGGGGAGAAGAGCATGCAATACACGCACCATCCCGTGGAACATGGTGACAACTCTGAAAAATAACAGAAGCAGGGAAACTATAATAAGTATATATCTAATGGAAAATCAAAACAATACATGGCAAAGTAAAACTGTCTAAAGATAGCAGTGGGCCAGCTCCAGTCTGTTTTGACCAAAAATAGAAATAATTGAACTTGTGGGTGAGAGAGAGAGAACGATAGAGGAACGGAGAGTGAAAATGTGAGAAAGATTGTAAGAGAGAGGAACAAAGTGTCAGAGAGAGAGAGAGAGAGAGAGAGAGAGAGAGAGAGAGAGAGAGAGAGAGAGAGAGAGAGAGAAAACAGTTGGTTTTCACCTCACCATTTGTTTGGTAATTGTCTTTTATAGAGGCATGTCCTCTCTTGACAGGTCAGCTGTGTGGTCTAACACAGGCACCCACAATGCACTCTCGTTCACTCAAAAAAACATCCTTCTGGAGACTGGACTCAACCTAAGATAGACAAAGAAAAACAGTATAATAAAATACACCAGTGTAAGATTATAATCAAAGTAAGAAGTATGAACTGGTGTGTGCTTACAGGTATTAAGTAATCAGAATTCTATACTCAAAACTGCATGGTGCCATCACTAAATCTTCATTCTGTCAGCTTCAAGCAAACCCAAGAAAGTAGAGAATTTTTGCAGAGGAATCCTCTCCCTCACTTAACACCAACCCCCCTCAATCTCAATCCCAGGTCGGTCTCTCACACACTCACACTCACACTCACACTCACACACACACTCACACACACACTCACACACACACTCACACACACACTCACACACACACTCACACACACACTCACACACACACTCACACACACACTCACACACACACTCACACACACACTCACACTCACACACACACCCACACACCCCCACACACCCACACACACACCCACACACCCACACCTCCTTTCTCATCTACATGAAATGGAATTAAATAGTGCTGACGTATGCAGAGCATTGTGTGTCTGTGTGTGTGTCTACAGGCTTAAGAGAAGCTGAATGAATGTGAAAGAGAAAAGGAGCGAAGTGTGTGTGTGTGTGTGTGTGTGTGTGTGTGTGTGTGTGTGTGGGTGTGTGTGTCCGCACACTCTTTTCAAAACCAGACTCTACTCTTTCAGTGTGTCTGTTTATATGTACACATTCTTATTTTCTTACAAGTTAATACTTATATTCTTATAAGTTGTTTGCAGAAGTTGTTGCTATATAATTTAAGTAGAATTTAAGCAGTTAAACGGTGTGTGTATGAAAGAATTGTGTGTGCGGCTATACAGAATCTGGCAAACGACCAAACATTCATTCAGCATCAACCAGCGGGGAAAAAAAACAAGTGCCTGCTTGCCACTGTTATCAGTCCCTTAATGGCTGCAGTTCATATCTGTCTCTAAATCTATTACTTCCTCTACAGCATTGTTGTTATGCTGTAGATAAACTGGCTGACATTATTCTTAGTTCCTAACAGCTTTTTGACCGATGGCTTTTATTTGGAGAAAAAAAATCTGTTATCAAGATGATAAGCCATAGTACACTAACCAGTACTAGCAACAAACACAAATGAAAGCTTTGCTTTGGGTAAAGAAGGGAAGTGATGTAAAGCAAGCAAAGATGGTGTGGGTAGTGTGTTCACAGCCTGGCATTGGGGGTGGGGATGGGCTGGGGGTGTATGAGACCACAGAGAGAGAATGGGTGAGTGAGAAAGACTGTAATATACACTGTAATGTGAGATCAATCCTAGCAGCTGGAATGCAGTGTCTCTCTGACAGAGGTTCCGGAGCAAAGGGAAAGACTGTCTCTTTTGTGTGTCGGCCTTCTTTCCTATTTCTGCCCATAACTCAGACATGGGTCAAGCCTCATTTGGCAGTCATCCTGCACAGTTGTCACTTTCAGTGAATGAAATAAGCCAGCATTTCTTCACGTGATGTTAAATCCATAGGCCACAGCAGTCAGTTAAAGTCAGAATGTAAAGTCAGAACCCAGCATCCTGCATGTAAGTGTACTTGAGTTTGGGATGTTAAAATTAATCGAATAGAGTGAAAAGAAACCCTGTCAAATTATTAAACCCATAAAAATAGCTTGACCAATTATTCATTGTCCAAACAGTCATTTAACAGAGCTACTGCATTATCAGCAAACATTTCCAGAAATCTTCCCTAATCAATTCAACATCTTTTAGATTGTTCCCATAGAGAATAAGTCATTAGTGCACACTGTCTGACTGCCGTACTCCATTACAGACTAAGAAGCATTAAAGTAATTTTTTTTTACCCTAATCTCTGTAGCATATATGCAATTAGCACAGACAGTAATCTTAATACTTTTCCTGTATTAAGTAAAGGGAAACTAAATAACTCACGACTTATTCATTCTAAGGGTAGTTGTTGAGGAAATCAATCAACGCAGTCAACAAATATAAAATACATTTTGTAGATGCTTATTAGAAATGTCAATACATTTAGCTTTTAACAAGTAAACTCATTTATACCAAAATAAGATTAACTGATTTCAGAGTGAAGAATGTGTGGCAATGTAATACCAAAGTTGTTGTGTGCAACCGCCCTGCTGACAGTGATCCGTTTCCCCTGAGCTTCAGAGAGCTTGCACGTCTACATACACCTGACATGCCTGCTTTGTTTCTTTTTCCCTTTTCATAAAGCTGTAATCATGTTATTCCTTTATTTCATCCTTCTCTCCATACAGGAAATGATTCTGAACCTTTAACTCATTCCAGCTCACAGAAAAAAAGAACAGGCTCTCTCATTTAGACTGAACATCCAGAAACAAGCACACAAGCCAGGCTCAATTTAAATCTGAATTTGTAGTAAAGCTAGTTGAAATGTATTAGTACATCAAAAAATGGTAATTTATGCATTTTTATAAAGTTAGTTTATATGGAATGTACCAAAGGGGAGTGCAGCTATTAATTAACAAGGCGAAATTGAGTTCCCGTGTTGTGTGTTTTGTTAATGGGAGGTTGGGAAATGCTGAAGGTGTTAATTACAGAAGCCACAATCCTTCCACCCTCCGACTCCCTCATTGTAACACTGTCTAGAGAAATGAAACAATGACATACCAGCTTTCCGAACCAAAGCACACTCACTGCGACATTACATACTGTATATGTTTATATAAAAAAGGTGGTATTGTATAAGCTTCTGTGTACAGGCAATTAGAACCAAAATATACAAGGCTTTAAAAACAGCTGGTACAGATGTGCAAGGGTAAGTGTGGCAAGGAGTGAAGGCCATACATTCGCACAGCTCACAATCAAGATTAACAAGCCAATAACAACAAGAACTCGGGTTCAACATGAACAACATGAACGCTCAGGTTGGTGTAACCCTGCTATGTGCTATAACATTACACACAATATAACAGCCTTAGGGGAGATATGTAGTATTCTAACGTAATATTCTTAAATACTGTAAAAATATATTTCTTTATTCCATGCCTGGTGAAGCTTGGTGTATAGCTTTTAAACTGCCCTTTTGTTTAGTATTTGGGTTCAGAATTACAACACTGCAGGACAGTTAGATAAAAGCCTGTCTAACTGCCTCTGTGAGTTCATTTATAGCCAACACAAACATTCTTCTATGGCTGATAAGCAAAGAAAGTATGTAGAATCTGAAGAAAGAAAAAGAGAGAGAGAGAGAGAGAGAGAGAGAGAGAGAGAAAGAGATGGAGTGAGGGATTTTCACAGAATATAAATTAATCCAGCAGCACATTAAAAAAAAATGTAAGTATGTGTTTGCATTTAGTGTAAGTGAAACATACAGCTGCTGAATGTTCCACATGTAGAAAGGAGTCAGATTTCAGTGCGAGATAGATTTTGCTCAATGTGGACTGGATAGAAATGAGTCAAATGGACTCTGACCTCAACTTACTTGAAGGTTTTAGAACGAGATGCTAAATGTAGAACCCCATAACATGTATTATATTGTAGCTCATAATTTACACAGCAGACAAAAGCGTTCACCTGCATCTTTTAAAGCTGCAGCTGATCCCGAGGGATAAAAACAGACCTAAGAACCTCCTGTCTAGCTATAATTGGTCTGTGCCTGGCCACAGAGATGGGGGATATTACCAAGGGTCTAATTAAAAGAGAGGAACATGTTTTCATCTCAGGTCAGACTGGACTTTCAGGGTTGTTTGTGAGACAAACAAGAATACCTGATTGTTAAAGGATCAGTGTTGGAAGCAGGTTGAGGGTATTTTTAATGTTGCAATATAACAGTGGATTTCAGAACATTGCTGTTTTTTTGTGAACCAATATGTTACGATCTGTGTAATGAAAACTTTCAATTAAATCGGTTCCTCGTCTCTGAACCGAAGGTGTGGAGTGTTGTAGCTCGTGCTATAAAATCATAGCTGTGTGTAAAATCACAGAGACATGCTACTAATCAGAAAACCTTTCAGAATTTGGAGGTCAGATTTAGTAATAACCTAGTTAACTGTACAGGATAAAAGATTAATGTTCTGTCGCACATTAAAAGTATGACTACGTTTTTTGTTTCGGATCCTTGGACCAGTTTGTAAGATGGCAGGAATCTACAACTATATGACTATTAATGCTGCCTCAGGCTACAAGTCTTGAATGACTATGGTATGAGCACCTTTCAGATACATCAGTCCAACACTTTTTTGAACAAATCTGATTCTTATTATCTGTAACAAATTGAGGAATGATACAGAAGTGCAGTATGTGTAAATAATCTTACTCTATCTCTTATTATTGGCCATATACACGACCTCTGAACTGCCATTTGACCTCTAAAAACCGTCCGTCCGCAGAACCCAGATGAGACGGGTTAATCAGTTACTGACCCCACTAATGATCAACAGAACTGTGTACTCACAAACAACAGAAAGCCAGTTTGCCAGATCTATTATTAGCGCAAGACAATGAACAACTATCTTCTCCTCTTTCCATTATTTCACTCAGTTCATTCCTAAAATATTTGAGATGACCAGCATGGGAGTAAGGCAAATAATAAAAGATGACACAAAATGACCTGATGAATCTGTGAGAGGATGTATTGAAAGCCAGCCTGCATGAAGAATTCAGTAACATTCACACGCTTAAATGCAGATACACATGATCCGGTATGAAAGGAGTCTATTGTCTGCTAGATATAGTATAGGAGTTTAAAAGCATGTGGCTTTGCTCATTCAAAATGTGCTCTAGTATGTCTGCATAAGTTTTTCTCTATCTCTATCGCTCTCTTACTTGCACACACACCCAGGGCTGATCTTTGTGTGTGTGGTGAGGAGTGTGAGAACATCAGGGTGCACCCTGATGACAGCAAGTGCTTTACACCAGCTTCCACCAAACTTCCACTACAATTTCTTAAACCAGACACAGATACACAAAGAAAGAAAAAGAAAGTGTGTGTGTGTGTGTGTGTGTGTGTGTGAGAGAGAGAGAGCGCAACAGAGAGAGAGAGAGAGAGCGACTGAGAGAGAGAGAGAGAGAGAGAGAGCGAGACAGAGAGACAGAGAGAGAGAGAGAGAGAGCGACGGGGGGTGGGGTGGGGGACTGCTGAGCATGACATAAGAAAACTGGAAAAGAGGAGGAGTCACATTTGTCTCAAAGAGCAAATGAACTAAAAGCCTCAGTCATCCTACAGATGGCTAGGAGGCAAAATGAGCATTTAAGTAGACAAGTTAGTCAAGCGACTGAACCTGAGATTGATAGCACAAAGTTCGTTTATAAAATAATCTTCACAGAAATACCTGACAATTTTGACCTTGTAAGGATAATTTGGCCGGTCTCCTTTTTGTTTTTTCTATTAAAAAAAAAACAAAAAAACAATTACACAAAATTTTGGTGAGGTTCAACACTCCAGTAATGAGATATTAGGACAAACACTATAGAGGAAAATGTTTGACACCTCACCATCATGCTTCTATGTGCTTTTTGAACATCCTATTCGAGATTTGTCCCCCATTAGCACTGTCATGCTGGAACAGGTTTGGGTCCTTTACTTCCAGTTAATGGAAACTGTAATGCTACAGCATAAAAAGACCTCCTATACAATTGTGTGCTTCCAACGATGGGGCAACAGTTTTTAGAGGAACCACATAAAGATGTGATGGTCAGGTGTCCACATACTCTTGGCCATACAGTGTATGTTCAGATGGACCGACTTCAAAAGACAACTTATCTGAAATGTAGACATGTGAGCTGATCAAGATTCGCAACATGATCACGCCATATGAAAGTGGAATTGTACGTGTCAGATTAAATGTGATTGCATAATAATAGATAGAAAATGGATGTGTGACATTTTTGCCAAAGTGTAAACGCAGTTGTAGAAACCTCTGAACAAGAAAGTTCGAATCTCTTCACTGGCAATCAGTGAGTGTGTAACTGTAGATGCACAATATTATTATTAGACTTTTAATAACAATTACTTTACAGCAAAAAACTGAACTCTGTTGTGTGAGATGCTTCTAAGGACAGGGTGAAGCCTCAGCTAGATTCATTATTCATTAATTGAATAGCTGTTGTGATGTGTCCTGATGTTTATCAACCCAATCACCAAATAAAAGTGCTTTCCATTACATGTTTATGCATCAGACCCTTTACCCAGGGCATAAATTAAAGCTTGCAGAGTTTTTGAACAACGCAGAACTCGCTTTCATGTCGATGAGACGGGTTTAAGCAGCGCTGTGATCAAAGACAAGCACATACAGGTTGAAGGAGAGGGAGGGAACGGCACAGAGACAGGGAAGAGACACTGGGTTTCAGTGTAGCACAAAAGCTAGTGGTTTTCTGCCTGACTGGAGTTCTAACTCTAATCTACTGTATATAATTACCACACACACACACACACCCTTATATGGGTCATTTTGGTTGTGACTGCATTGTAAGACAAACCACCTCATTGTACACCGTTTGTGAGTGTGTGTGTAATGAAAGTTAGCTCTAGGTAATGCAAGATTCACTGGGTGTGGATGATTACTTTGCCACACATGAATGTTGGAAATTCCCTCTAGTATTCACAGGATTGGGTGGTCAGGCAGATACAGGCGATGAGCAGCCTCAGTTTCAAAACTCCTGAAGTTTCTCCTGGGAAAATGCAATTCACAAGCACACAGATATTTCGTATATAGACTTGTCTCTGAACAGAGGCTAACACATCTGAAACACGACTGAAGGGAGGAAGAGAAAACATTCACACCGTCAGTTCAGGGAGGAAGGGATGGAAAAGAGGTAGGTATGAAGAAGCCCGTGGTCTATACCAGCTAAAAAAGGTTTGGCCCATAACTGTGCCGACTGTTTGCTAGTCACCGTCTGTGTGGATGATTAATACTGAACATACACAATACGTCAAGAAGAGCAAGTCTCTTCTAGTTTTGTATAACCAAGAGAGTAAATGAGAACCGAAAGGAGTACATTCAGCCCATTCTCCTATACCTCTCTGTCCCCCCCCCCCACACACACACACACACAAAGAATCCGGTCTCACAGTAGTCTCACATTTCACTTCCGATAAAAAGGCAAGGAGAAAGTGTAGGTGGAAAAACAAACTGACACAGCGGACGAGCGGCAGTGCATCATTTACTCAATGGCTCAGCTAATGTCCTGCATCCCATCAACCCATCAAAACAGTGAAAGCCTGAGCAGCAGCTTTAATCAATGGCATAAACGCTACAACTGACAGGAGCTGCAAAATACAAACACAGATTGGCTACAAACTGTGATCTGTTTTAAGATACATTAAAACAACTCTGTGAATCTGTGAAGTGCCATATCTACAATAGTTTCCTTTCAAACTTTCTTTCCTTAGTTTGGCACCAGGGATATGAGGCAAACGCTGGCAGTAAATACTGTGTTTGTTGCACATTTGGTGTCAGTGACAGATTACTGGTGAAGCCGTTCCTTGACAGATTTGATTGTGTGTAGTAAAAAAAAAAAAAAAAAAAAAAAAAAAGCAAGCTGCAATTACAACAAACAAACGATATATTATGCCATGATGGAAAAACATTTCCACTAATATAAACACACTCTGGAAACGGTCTCGCTCAGACCCTCGTAACAGAAGAGCTCCAGGGCTCATTATATTTTGTGAGAACTCTGAGCTTTCAGTCTTTTCAGAAGAGCAGAAGCATGTTAAGGGCTGGCCAGTAAACAGTAAGGTGTGATATGTGAAAGAGCACAATTTACTGCCTGGTGTTTCAGCTGTGATGAGACGGTTGCTTTTACTGCAGCCTCATCTGAGGAAAATTAAACTATCACTTTATTTAATGCCAACAAACAACTAAATCATTTTCCAACAAGACTGAAGCCATGATTCACGAAGAGATTTGTTTTAATTCGAAAAAATATTGTCTACACAGAATTCCTTCCCATCCAAAGAAAATTTAAAATACCTGATTGAGGCACTGAGAGAGAGAGAGAGAGAGAGAGAGAGAGAGAAAGAGAGAGAGTGTGTGTGCATGTGTTTGTGTGTGTGGGTTTAAATGACCCTAGGTTCTCTTCTCTATAGGCTGTGAGATACTTGGCGTTCCTGGAGCTGCAAAATACAGGGTTAAGACTCACTCATGCTGGCCTTCTTCTTACACACTGATACACACCGAATGACCCCATGGCACTCACCGCTCTGTGTGTACGAGTGCTCATGATCATATTGCTTTAGTTTCATTGTCCTGGATTGCATCATCCCTTATACACCATATCCCATATCATGAAATCTTCTGGGTGTCAAGCATCAATTCAGACATCAGGGTTTGTCACGCAAGGCAGTGACTATTCACTTACATATGCTTCATCTTATATATTTACACAGACACAACAAAAGAAAAGAAAGGGAAAATGTTTAGCAGTGAACGTTTCTCTTAAACAGACACACACATCTTGTTTTACAATCTTGCGTTTGTTTTTTCTACCTACTCATGTGTTACAGTAGCTAAACAATGCTATACCCAACTCCAGCTAACTCAATGCCCTACCCACACAAATATCATGAATAGATCAGAGATCACAGAGAACAGGATCTTCACACACCCACTTTTACAAAGCAGGGAAAAGAAAAGCATCCGAAACAGGGAATGGGGCAGAAGGTCCCACACAAACACAAGCACAAAGAGATATACTACTATCAGTCGTTACCTGAAAATAATGCTTTACACAAAAACCGACAGAAGATAATCATAAGCCCAGAAAACACACTGCAGTTATTTCACAGAGTCCAATACTGAGAACACGCACACAATGAAGAGAGTGTAGGGAGGTTTGCACTATAGAAGACCAGCATGTTTATTTCCCCTTGTGAAGGTGTAGACACACAGGCGGAGGTGTTAATGACAGCTGCTTGCTCCCGCATTAGAATCTCTGTAGAGGATGTGCTTCTGTCATTCACACCGCCTGTCAACCCCCCTCCATTTCTCCCTTGCTTTCACCTCTCCATCTAAATACTGACTCCCTACACATTTGCTCAGAAAAATAGACAAAGACAAATCTCTCTCTCCATTTTGCAATCAAGTTGTGTAAAAGCTTCACAGCAGTGTTTGACATACAGACTGCTTCTACTCTGAGGCTCTGATGCTCTCCTCATGCACCCCAGGTACAGCTAGCAGTCTCTGAGTGCTTAATAAAAGCAGGCTACCGGACACACACTCACAAACATGCACACAGAGTCTCCTAACACAAGTCACTCTGAATAAACAGACACTTAAAAGAGACACGTCTTTAGACTGCAGAGAGATGGAGCATGGCCAGCAGAGTGCAGGTTTATGGAGAGTCACGTTGGGGTGCTCCGGCTCCTGAGGAGTGATGAATGTGTTCATCCTTCACTACATCAATTCTGTTTCTCTCAACTTAAAAGGTTATGTGTTCTTACAGCCTCGGTTGCTAGGACCCATACTCACTGTCATGCACATCACATAAGAGCAAGTGTGCCGTTTGTCTTATTCACACGTCAGACATATTGCCCCAAGAGTGGGCGATTTTCTCAGCAAGCGATCGCTCACTTGTTTTCAAGTACGTTTGATTTTCTTGCAAAATAAACTAGTTGAAATTACAGAGCTAAAAAAGTTCAGAGCTAAAAAGAAAAAGCCAATAAAAGTCTAAGAGGGAAAAATCTAATTTATCAGCACCCACACACAGTAGATCCCTGAGTCCAGTTTATCAGCCACCTGCTTGTTGGGCCCGGAGAGGTCAAAACTAGAGTGACACAGCAAAAGACTGAAGGTTGCTCAGTGCTAATGTAAGCCAGGGAGCACACAAAGTACAGCAGGCTGCCAGCTAGACAGTGCATGTTGCAGTTTTTTATTTAATGTTCAACTTAATTTAACACTGAATCACAATTAGCCTTGCAAACCACGTCCTAGATTTCACTACCGTGTCTTTTTCATCGCACACCGCCAGTAACTGTCAAACCTCTGAACAACTTTTAAAGTGAACAAAATTAATTATTGTGTTGCTTTTATATGGTAAAAATGTGTGAATGGAATTACACACATTAAGTGCAGAGAGAGGAAACAGACTGAAACCTTCAAGCCAGAAAAAAGCAGAACGTATATTAGCCGTTTCGGTTTTAGCCAAACTTGAAGTTAGAAGCTGCACATTTGCATTCAAGGAAAGAAATACCCTAAGCATACCCTGTGTCATAAGCAAAAAAATGTTCTTGACTTCAAAGTGTCCAGATTTGAAGATAAAGAGCAGTATTTCAAGCAAAACTGGCTAATTTACTAACTAATAATGAAATTTAATTGCATGTCCATTAGGATTTTAATAACAGAGACATTTTTTTTTTACTTTCGAGAAGGGAATGTTTGTCTTTTTGTTTGTAATAGTTCTAACCTGGGAGTAAAATCTTTATCAAGATCTGTTCAGCTTTTGGTTAATGAAGGACATTCCTGCAAACTTATGGACAGGAAAATGCTGTAATTAAAAGCAGATAATCACACAAAAAACAGTCCAAGTTTGTTCACACTCCTAAATGAAATCTCGCACTCCCTCTATAACAACGTCATCAATCAGCTGCTGCCATTTTAGCTACAGCTACACTCATCTCCTTCCAGTTACTTAGAGGTCAGGGGTCAAGGGACAGCAACTTACACCAACATCACACACACACATGATACACTTATTTCATCTGAGTGGAGAGAAAAGACACAGATGACTAAAGTCCAGAGAGCTGCCTTAGAGTAGGGGGGGGGAGAGAGAGAGAGAGAGAGAGAGAGAGAGAGAGAGAGAGAGAGAGAGAGAGAGAGAGAGAGAGAGACAGACCCCCATACTCACTTCACAACAGCTTTGTAAATGGTAAAACGTAAATCATCTAAATCTGGCAGTTCCGGTTGAGAGGAAATCCTTTAGGACAAATGTTCTGAAACTCATGAACCAAACACCGCCTCCACTTTGCTGATTAAGACCACAGGGATTCCCCACCATCTGTGCTTTAATGGTCTCCCCCATGTGGGCCCATGGGAGAGGTAAACCCTGGACAAACCTGCTTTAAGAATACAGAGGGTATGAGTGAAGAAATGACAAATGACTTTTCTAACGGCTGGGTTCCATCAAACGCTGAGATTATCCCTATAAGGAGAAATGAGAAGTAGTATTGGGTGAAGGGTAGAAAGGCTTCCCTCCTCATTTAAAATACAATAGACTGAATGCCTGCTCCCATCACCCTTCCAACAGCGGACAAATGAGACAATCTGGATGCGGGTGAAACCCCAACAACCCCCACACCAACACTACCACCTCTACTCCCCAGCCCCCCTCATATGCACAGTGTGTACTGTATATACACACAATGTGAATTTATTTTCTTACGCACAGGACATGTTGTGTAATATATATATGTGTGTGTGTGTGTGTGTGTGTGTGTGTGTGTATGAAGTGCAAACACTGCAGAAATATGACCAAAAAAATTTCAGCATGTCAAAATGATAAGCTTTTAAAGAGTAAAATGCCTAGAAATAGCATCTTATATTTGGTTGATTGTATATCTTATAATATGAGATAGTTACATTTGACTAGATGCAAGATTTTTTTTTTTTTACACTTTAACATCCCTGAAGAAACACAGAAAGGTAAATGGCTCAACTTTGCCACCTTAAACCTTCATTATGTCACCTTAACTCTTACCTGTTTCTGCCTGACCGGTGACGGCCAATAACTGTGTAAAACTAAAACCCAAGTCAGCTGATATCAGACATAAGCTGATATGCTCATGATCACACATCTCATATTTACACTGACACAATTTTAGCCTCGAATTATTGACCAACACAAATACAGATGTCTAACACGGCCTCAATGTTGGTTTTGTGAAAGCTCTCTGAGTCGACACTGTTATAATGTTTGAGTAAAGGCTCGTGCACTTTTATCTGACGGCCTCGCTCTCCGTCCGACCCCCACACCAATGGGGGTCATCTATCTCCCTTATCCTATTCATTTTATCTCCTTGTGCACACTTATCTGATTTAATACATCAAACCCACTATGTTTAGTAATTTGCATTTGATAAAACTGAACTGATTTTTTTCTATCACTGGGCTAAAGGTAATGGTCTAATCAGATGCTCCTGAGAAGACATGTAATTGGAGAGGTGTCAGGATCCTGAGGTGAGAAGACAGGTCCCAATTTGTCAGCTCGGCTTTGAAGCCCTCAGGGTCCAGAGGTGGGGGGAACAACCAGACGCTTCCCTTGTCCACAGGGAGATGGGTCTGTCACATATGCAAACCCTAACGTAAACACAAACACACACCTGACAGCATCGCTGAACATTTTACAACCCAGTCTGCATCACACCCGCACCCTAAACAAAGAGGAAAACAGAACGAGACAAAAATTTATACAAGCAGACTAGAGAAAAATAGATGGAGCATGTATAACAACAAAAATACACCTGAACTGCTCTTCCTAACATACAAACATAAGTCCACAGTTTAAAATGCCTTTTTCATTCTAGACACCACCCTAATCTCTATTTAGTGCACCGTGTGACATGTTTTTGTTCAGGAAACAACAGAAAACCTGTTTTACTTAAACTAAAAATGGGTGTAAAGGCAGTTGCTTGGCCATTTCATCTGTCCCAACAACCTTCTGACCATTTCACAGCATTAGAAAATGTCTAAGTTGCAGTTCGTACTATTGACATTAGACCGCAAATACAGTGAAACATCCTGAGCTCAGGTGACTGCATGTGGAGAGCTTTGCATCCTGGGAGTTTCTGGTTCTGTCCCGCTTCCCAAATTCATGAATGTTTGTGTAAATGTATGTTTAAATGTGTGTGCATGGTGTGTGTCCATTTCTGCTTCAGAGTCTGAATTCCCAAAATCCACTGTGACCCAGACGAATGAATGAACAAATGCATTTTGTCTGATATCCGACGTTCAAATTCGGAATCCGGGTAAAGAAATTCAAACCAACTCTGATGAAATTGCAGTCTAATGTGAACTGTGCAGTATATCAGCTCAAATTAAATCCAGTGCTGAAATCAGCATGTAAGCTCTGATGGATATTTAAATGACATTATAAATTAAAGATTCAATACTCACACACAAATCCAATAAAGCATACACAAAAAGCACTAACATTGTTCCCTCAACTTAAGACCACGCAGCCAAATTGGTTTTACTGCTTAATGAGGACCTTCTTATCTCCAGTCTGTCAAACTGCCAAACATAGACAGTTATATACAAAAGCTTTAAAACTATGCAAATGCTTTCTGTATACAAATGCTGGGATAACAGCTCAGGTGAGGTCTTGGACGAGCACACGCACAAACACTCCTTGAGAGTCTGCAACAAAATACACCCGGATGTGAATCAGACACAGAATGAACAAATGAATAAAAAAATTGTGTGTGTTTGTATTAATGTTCTTTCAAGTCATTATGATTCAGGACAATGACTGTGACCAGACATCAAAGTAATAAAATAGAGGGACAGGAAAAAAAAAGATGGGGGTGACATTGTTACGGACATGAGGCACTAGACACAAGACGACAAGGAGAAACTGTCCCCCTGTCAGATTCTCTCTCTCTCTCTGTCTCTCTCTCCGTCTCCCTCCCTCTCTCTCTCTCCCCAACTCTGAAAACCTCACACGTCCATTATTCTGTCTCTCTTTCTTTCCATTTCCACCGATCACACAGCCCACAGCCCACGTCGGACTGAACGCAAGACACGGCTCACGAGCACAGGACAACAAGATGATAGACGAGCTGATTTGATTACTCACGTCTGCTTATTCCAATAACAGTCATCTTTCTTGCTCATACTCAGGGACGAGGTCACCTTGGATTTATGGCCAAAAAGAAAAAGGCAGACAGGATGAGGGGGGGAACGAGAAGAAACATGAGAAAAGGTTAATAGAGATAGAGAAGAACATGCAGAGTAGCAAAGGCGTGGCTCGTTAAACAAGTGTGAAGTGAAGGAGAAAAAAGAGGAGGAAGATCAGGCAGTGGTGTTCTTCACATGTACATGCATGCTTTAAATCCAATGATTACTCAAAAAATATGATTATTTAACCAGGCAGTTACTCTCACGCCCTTTTTAAAAACAGTGTGTATGGGCGTGAAAGGTGTATCTGTACACACAACAACATCAAGCAGGTCTGAACATCTAAGTGCCACATTGCCTCATACAATGCAGTGCAACTCATACAGTGGTCATACAATGACTAATGCCTTAACTTTGATTTTATTCTTATTTATTTCGCTTGATTTGGATGATCCACCGAAGACACTCTGTCAACAACCTGTTAGCTTGAGTTCTGTTCAGTTCAGTTGAATTCAATTTCACTTTTAACAACAGTCACTGATATAAAGAAGACGAATGGAAATCCGGGTATACATTTTTAAATCCTAAATAGAAGATATGAGGGAAAAAAACAAACAAAAAAAAAACACCTCCTCTAAATGAAACTCATCCTCTTCTGGGTCACACCAGATCGTGAGATTATAATACATTCCTCTTCTCCAGCTGTACTATAATGTCAGTGCACTAT